>NC_141992.1:198442202-198727202 GCF_049901715.1 Pseudonaja textilis | reverse complement strand
TCCTGGCCCAACTAGGTAACACCATCAGAATCAGAGTTGAGTCTGTGGAGAGGAGGAGGAGGAGGAGGAGGAGGAGGAGGAGGAGGAGGAGGAGGAGGAGGAGGACCTTCTGAGCTGTGTTTTCTGCAGATGTTCCTGGCCCAACTAGGTAACACCATCAGAATCAGAGTTGAGTCTGTGGAGAGGAGGAGGAGGGGAGGAGGAGGAGGAGGAGGAGGAGGAGGGAGGACAACTGTGGGGTCTTTGGTACCTTCTGAGCTTGGCTGTTTTCCTGCAGATGTTTCCTGGCCCAACTAGGTAACACCATCAGAATCAGAGTTGAGTCTGTGGAGAGGAGGAGGAGGAGGAGGAGGAGGAGGAGGAGGAGGAGGAGGAGGAGGAGAACCGTGGGGTCTTTGGTACCTTCTGAGCTTGGCTGTTTTCTTGCAGATGTTTCCTGGCCCAACTAGGTAACATGCTAAAGGGGAGTGGTGTATGTAGAAAGGAGCGTGGTGGGGGGAGAGAAGGGGCAGAAGGCCCCTCCAACTTTCTGCAGTGGGGCTTCCAAAATTAGTCCGGCTCCTGCACCTTGCCAAAATAATTGGGGAGATGGGACTGGCGTTACGTTTCCAAGCGGTTCCAGTAACCGATCGAATATAAACGCTCCCGGCCATCTCCCCCTCCTTCCAGAGACGAGCAAGCGGGGAGGAGGCGAGGGAAGAAATCCCTGTCCCTCCAGGGAAGCGCACTGACCCGGAGAGAAGGTGGCGGGAGGGGGGGCCAGGGCCACGCCCCCTGCCCCTGCCCGGCAGCCCCCCTCCCCACACAGAGGGGGGGAGGCCTTCCTTACAAGGTCCTTACGTGTCCCCCCCTCACATCCGCCAAGGGGCATTTCGTTTTCCTTGGGGACCTTTGGAGAAGCGGTGAGAGGACGATAAAATAAAATGAAAATAAAAATAAAAATGAAAAACTAGACGGCGCACGGCCACCTAAACCCCCTGGGAAAGTATACTGGTAGTCCTCGACTTATGACCCCAATATTTCCGTTCCTAAGTGAGACGGGGGATGTTTTGCTCCGTTTTACGACCCCCCTTGTTCTTTTTTGCTACGGTGGTTCGGCAAATCGCTTCGGTTGTTAAGTCGTCCGCGCGATGGTTCAGTGAATCCGGCTGCCCCCTCATCGGAATGGTCGCCAAAAGGGGACGGGGCCACCGTCGTAAATGCGAACCCATTGCCAAAAGGGTCTGGATTTGGGCCGCATAACGCTGGGGGATGCTGCAACCGTCGTAGCCGGGGGGGGCGGGAGGGGGGGAGAACGGTCGCAAGTCCCTTGATCCAGGGCCGTGGCAAGTTCGAACAGTCACTAAACGAACTGTTGAAAGTGGAGAGCCCGAACGCACCTTCCTCGCAGCATGGCGGAAAGAAGAACATTCGTAAGAGAACAAGGTCGTGGGAAGGGACCTTAGGAGGTCTTCTAGTCCAACCCTGACCCCGCTGAAGCTGGAGATCCGAGCCCAGGGGTCGGCAACTGTCAACACTCAAAGAGCCCCAAAGGTCCTAAGCGGAAGCCACACACACCCCCACATTCAATTCTGGAGCTGACCGGAAATCCGGTTCCCCCACCATAGAGTCTCCTCCTAGCACGGCGTCCTTTCTCCTCTACCTGTCCTATCCGAAAGCCCGATCAACTGTGGAGCCAACCGGAAAACCCGCCCCTTGCCAGGGAGCCGTGATGGCAAGCCTATCACACCCACGCCAGTGGCGGCACGCAGAGCTCGCTCACTGGGTGCGCACGCGCTTGCCAGCTGCTCTTCTGAGTTTGGGCGCCCGCCAGCTGGTCTTGGGGGACGCTGGAGTGAAAAAAATGCTATTTTAGGGGGTGTTTTGCAGCCATTTGGGGCCCAGAAAATGGCCTGAAAACACCCCCCAAAAACAGGCATGTGGGCACTGGCCAGTTGGTCTTGGGTTTTCTGGCATGCGCATGTACGTTCGTTCCGGTTTGGGCACTCGGTGCCGAAAAGGTTCGCCATCACTGCCATAGAGCAAGGGGCTTCCAACTTGGCAGCTTTAAGACGTGTGGACTTCAACTCCCAGAATTCCTCCTCCTCCGATCATGTTAGCTCTGGGATTCTGGGAGTTGAAGTCCACACGTCTTAAAGCGGCCAAGTTTAAAGACCCTTGCCGTAGGCTCTCCTCGTGTTTTCTCCCCCTCTCCTTAACTGGAAGCTCCTCTCAAAATGGGGGTGCCGGCCAGCGACAGGGAGCCGTAGCAGAGGGATGAAAGAGCCACACGCAGCTCCAGAGCCACAGGCTGCCGACTCCTGTCCTAGAGACCACGCTCAGTTAAAATCCACAAGCGGCCAAAGTTGGGAGATTCGTCCTCCTCCGGAGGGTCACAACGCCTCCTCTTTACAGCTGAATCTGAAAGGATTCAACCTGGTTTAGTGTTTGATCTCGGGAAGCTAACTGTGATATCATCTTTGGAACGCTTGCTTTTTTTTGCCCGTCCGCTAAATAAATGAATAAATAAAAGCTCCAAAACCAGCAAAACAAACCAGGAAACAGCCATGTGTGGCTTCCCCGGTTGGCTGTGGGAGGGGTCCCTGCCTGTCATGTCTCCCCCTTCCCTAATTCCTCTTCTCGGGGGGGGGGGCTCCCTCCCTCTCCCGGGGAACTCCAGAGGATGATGGACGACCCCCGAATCCTCAGATTAACCGCTCTCCAAAGCAAAAGAGTCAACTCGGGTACCCAACGTCAGCACATGCCATCAATCTCGGGGGTAGGCGGGGAAGGGTTGGGGGGGGGAGACCGGCTGCCCCCTCCCTCTCCTCCTTCGCCTCCAGGAAGCAGGCAGTTCACTTCTAGTTCATTACTTCTTCCATGGTGGCGAACCCGGGAGCGTCTTTGTTACCAGCTTGGCTGCTCACCCCGCACTGGATTATTTACTCGGCCGTCAGCTGCTGAGCCGAGTTCGAGTCAGGCGCTGCCAATGGGATGGCTCTGGCTCAGGGGTTGCAAACCTTTTGGACCTCAGGGACCACAAACCTCATCATTGTAAATCCCGCAGACCAGAGACCCTGGGAAAATCCCCTCCAAAAAAAGTCTGCAGGAAAATTCCCCACTCCTACCGAGTGATTGTTCTTTTTTGGGGTACCGTCTCCAGCTCCGTTCTCAGGTGGGGAGAGAGAGAGAGAGAGAAAGAGAGAGGGAGAGAGAGAGACTTTTGGCTTCATGCAAGGAAAGCAGCAGAAGCCGCAGAAGTCTTTCTTTCTCTCCCCCCAAACTCTGCCACAAATGAGTCTTTGTGCGACTTCTCACACCTGCGCAGCCTCTCGGAGCAGGAGGCCTTGCAGGGTCCCAAAGACTCATTTCTGGTGGAGTTTGGGGGAGAGAAAAAACGACTTTGGCTGCTTTCCTTGCGTGCAGCCAAAAGCAGAAGCCAGGCCAGATGCGTGGAGCACATGGGGCAAGTTTCCCCCCCTCCACACTTCCCCCCCTCCCCTCACTCCCTTGTGTTGTGCACAATGCAAGCGACGCAAGCCTTGTGTTCCCGCGGGCCATGTGGGAGGCGCAGCCTTGTGTTCCCGCGCAGCCCCGATTAATTCCTTTGGGGAGGAGGAAACTACTCTGCGGACCACCAAAAGTTTCTCACGGACCACCAGAAGTCCCCGGCCCACTGGTTAGCAACCACTGCTCTAGCTACCCTCGGGGAAGGGGGCAGAGGATTTGGGACCCAGGTGGGGTGGGAGTGCAGGATATGCGCTGTTCCCCCCCCTCCCCAAACGGAGGGGGAGTCCCATCCTGGCTCTTTCAACCTCCTGAGTCTTCCTGGAGGTTTTTTTTAGGGGTGGGGAAGGTCTTGGACTGACCCCAGCAGGCCTGGTGCCCTCTGCACCTATTTGCTCCCCGGTTACTCTCCGCTCACCCTCCTGGCTCCACAAGTAGACCTCCAGAGGCAACCGACAGGGGGTTCAATTCACCCCAATGTTGACTAGCAACGTGCGGCAGCACACCGGAGGCCGGATAGCGCAGCCGCTTTGCGGCCACAGCGACCAAGCCCTTTAAATTCAGCGCACGGAAGGCAACATGCGAGCCACACTCCCTTCTAGCGCTGATGGTGTTACCTAGTTGGGTAGTTAAAGGTCTGCAAGAAAACAACCAGCAACCAAGTTCAGGGAGCACCCAGGACCCCTTCGAAACAGTCGTCCCACTCATCCTCATCCTCCTCATCATCATCAGAAAACATCAAGGACCATACAGTCTCCTTCCCTTCCTCCTCTTCCTCTTCTACTTCCTCTTTCTCCTCCTCCTCCCACCACGCTTCATTCCCTTCTAGCACGGATGATGTTACCTAGTTGGGTCATGAAACGTCTGCAAGGAAACCACCAAGCTCTGAGAACACCCAGGACCTCACAGTTCTCCTCCTCCTCTCTAAAAACTCCACTCCCTTCTACCCTTGATCCTGTTACCTAGCTGGGTAATGAAATGTCTGCAAACAACCAAGCAGGGAGGGAGGGAGGGAGGGAGGGAGGGAGGGAGGGAGGAGGAAGGGAAGGAAGGAAGGAAGGAAGGAAGGAAGGAAGGAAGGAAGGAAGGAAGGAAGGAAGGAAGGAAAGGATGGGTGGAAGGATGGAAGGAAGGAAGGAAGGAAGAAAAGGAAGAGGAGAAGGAAGAAAGGAAGGAAAGGAAGGAGGAGGGGGGAGGGAGGGAGGGAAGGAAGGAAGGAAGGAAGGAAGGAAGGAAGGAAGGAAGGAAGGAAGGAAGGAAAGGAAAAGGGAAGGAAGGAGGAAGGAAGGAGGAAGGAAAGGAAGAAAAAAGGAAGGAAGGAAGGAAAGGAAGGATGGAAGAAAGGAAGAAAGGAAGAAAGGAAGGAAGGATGGAGGGAGGGAGTGAAGGAAGGAAGGAAGGAAGGAAGGAAAGGATGGGTGGATGGAAGGAAGGAAGGGAAGGAAGGAAGGAAGGGGAAGGAAGGGAAGGAAAGGAAGGAAGGAAGGGAAGGAATGGATGGATGGAAGGATGGAAGGAAGGAAGGGAGGAAGGAAAGGAAGGAAGGAAAGGAAGGAAGGAAAGGAAGGATGGAAGGAAGGAAGGGAGGGAGGAAGGAAGGAAAGGAAGGAAGGGAAGGAAGGAAGGAAAGGAAGGAAGGAAGGAAGGAAGGAAGGAAGGATCACTGATAATGTTACCTATTGAGTAATGAAACATTTGCAAGAAAATAACCAAGCTCAGAGAGCAACCAGGACGACCCCTCAAGGTGCTTCCCAGACAGTTTCTGGCTGACCTCCAGGGGGTTCCTTGTCCCTCCCCCAGGTAAGGCAAAGTGGACAAATTATGGGAGAAACTCACTGGTTCCAAAAGGAATCCCCCACCTTTCCTTCTTTTTCAGAAGATGGGCAGTTTGGATTTTTTTAAAAAAACATTGCATTTAGGCGAGAAAAAAAAAACCCCAAATGTACCGTTATAGCATAGGTGGTGTGCCGGGCTCAGCAGTAGCAACTGTGAGAGAAATCTTGGGAGTCCTAGCGGAGGCTCGAATAGGAGCCAGCCGTGTGCGGCAGCTGCCGAAAAAGCCAACGCTATCCTAGGTTGCATCAACGGAGGGATGGAATCAAGATCGGGTGAAGTGTTTATACCACTTTATAAGGGGCCTTGGTGAGGCCACACTTGGAATATTTGCATCCAGTTCTGGTCGCCACGTTGTAAAAAAAAAAAAAAAGGATGTGGAGACTCTGGAAAGAGTGCAAGAAAGACTCTGGAAAGAGTGCAAGAAAGACTCTGGAAAGAGTGCATGAAAGACTCTGGAAAGAGTGCAAGAAAGACTCTGGAAAGAGTGCAAGAAAGACTCTGGAAAGAGTGCAAGAAAGACTCTGGAAAGA
The DNA here is from genome assembly GCF_049901715.1 of Pseudonaja textilis. Lineage (NCBI taxonomy): Eukaryota > Metazoa > Chordata > Lepidosauria > Squamata > Elapidae > Pseudonaja > Pseudonaja textilis. The sequence continues at coordinate 198,721,350 of NC_141992.1, read as the reverse complement.
GTGCAAGAAAGACTCTGGAAAGAGTGCAAGAAAGACTCTGGAAAGAGTGCATGAAAGACTCTGGAAAGAGTGCATGAAAGACTCTGGAAAGAGTGCAAGAAAGACTCTGGAAAGAGTGCAAGAAAGACTCTGGAAAGAGTGCATGAAAGACTCTGGAAAGAGTGCAAGAAAGACTCTGGAAAGAGTGCATGAAAGACTCTGGAAAGAGTGCAAGAAAGACTCTGGAAAGAGTGCAAGAAAGACTCTGGAAAGAGTGCAAGAAAGACTCTGGAAAGAGTGCAAGAAAGACTCTGGAAAGAGTGCAAAAGACTCTGGAAAGAGTGCATGAAAGACTCTGGAAAGAGTGCAAGAAAGACTCTGGAAAGAGTGCATGAAAGACTCTGGAAAGAGTGCAAGAAAGACTCTGGAAAGAGTGCAAGAAAGACTCTGGAAAGAGTGCAAGAAAGACTCTGGAAAGAGTGCAAGAAAGACTCTGGAAAGAGTGCATGAAAGGATGTGGAGACTCTGGAAAGAGTGCAAGAAAGACTCTGGAAAGAGTGCATGAAAGGATGTGGAGACTCTGAAAGAGTGCAAGAAAGACTCTGGAAAGAGTGCAAGAAAGACTCTGGAAAGAGTGCAAGAAAGACTCTGGAAAGAGTGCATGAAAGACTCTGGAAAGAGTGCATGAAAGACTCTGGAAAGAGTGCATGAAAGACTCTGGAAAGAGTGCAAGAAAGACTCTGAAAGAGTGCAAGAAAGACTCTGGAAAGAGTGCAAGAAAGACTCTGGAAAGAGTGCAAGAAAGACTCTGGAAAGAGTGCATGAAAGGATGTGGAGACTCTGGAAAGAGTGCATGAAAGACTCTGGAAAGAGTGCAAGAAAGACTCTGGAAAGAGTGCATGAAAGACTCTGGAAAGAGTGCATGAAAGACTCTGGAAAGAGTGCAAGAAAGACTCTGGAAAGAGTGCAAGAAAGACTCTGGAAAGAGCGCAAGAAAGGATGTGGAGACTCTGGAAAGAGTGCAAGAAAGACTCTGGAAAGAGTGCAAGAAAGACTCTGGAAAGAGCGCAAGAAAGGATGTGGAGACTCTGGAAAGAGTGCAAGAAGAGCAAGAAAGAGCATTAGGGGACTCGGTGCTAAAACACACACGACGAACAGTTGCAGGAATGGGGGGTCTCTAGTTTAATGAAAAGGGTAGGGAGTGACATGATAGCGGTCTCCCAGTATTTGTGGGGCTTTCACAGAGAAGAGGGGGTCCATTTATTCTCCAAAGCACCAGAAGGCAGGACAAGAAGCAACAGATGGGAACTCCTCAAGGAGAGAGAAGCAACCTGGAAGAACAGAATACAGAATAGGAGGAATTTCCTGACAGTGAGAAGAATTAACCAGTGGAACAGCTGGGGTTGGACTAGATGACCTACAACGCCCCTTCCAACCCTGTTATTTTGTATTCTGTATTCTGTTCTCCAAAGCACCAGAAGGCAGGAGAAGAAGCAACGGATGGGAACTCCTCAAGGAGAGAGAAGCAACCTGGAACTAAGGAGGAATTTCCTCATAGTCAGGACAATTAGCCCGTGGAACAGCTGGCCACCAGAACTTGTGAATGCTCCATATCCCTGGAAGTTTCTTAAGAAGAGATTGGATCACCATTTGTCTGGGATGGGATGAGTTTTCCTACTTGAGCAGGGGGTGGGACTAGAAGACCTCTGAGGTCCCTCCCAACTCTGTTATTCAGACTCCCTAGCTGGAAAACCTCGCTGATTTCACGTGCCGCAAAAATTATTTAAATGCATGGCGTATAAAATAAACAGGCACCTACGCAGACCACGAAACCAGCCGGAGACTCAAAAGAATGGCTGCCTTCTGCAAAAAAAATTGCAGAAATTTTCAGGGAATTTTTTTGAAAATGCTTCCGCAGCAGGGCAGCACCCGCACCCACCACCCCCCGCACCCCCCGGCCAACCTGTGGGGAGGCTGTCAGTTTCACCCCATTTTGCCTTGGATAATGTAGACTGGCCTGGCCTGAAATTAATCCATATCCCTTTCAGACCAAGTCACTTCTCCACACTTAAACACACACACACACACACACAAAAACACCTATTTTAAAAAGCTTCAAAACTTTTCTAGGCCAAAATACGTAACCACAGTGCCCCTGCAGGCCATTTGCAGGGAAGCCGCTTCCGTCCAACTTCAAGAGTTCCTTTCTTACGCTTATCACCCTTTCTCACACTTATGACCATTGCAGCATGGGGATCCACATTAAGACACTTTGGCAACCGGCTCATCTTTACGACGGTCGCAGCAATTCCCCCTTTGGCATCCTTCGGACAAGCAAAGTCAACGGGAAGCCGGATTCGCTGAACAACCGTGTCACTAACTGAACAAGGGCAGTGACTCGCTTAACGATGATGGCAAGAAAAGTCGTAAAACCGGGGGGGGGGAACTCGGCGGCGGTTGTAAGTCAAGGACTACCTGTGTTGCTGGCTTTTTTTGTCCGTCACAATTTTTCCATTCTCTCTCTCACACACACACACACACACACACACACAATCCTGTCACTTCCCACTCCCAACCAATGAATCTCAACGCTCAATAATGGCCCTTCCCTCTGTCCATGCCATCCGATAGAACTGAGGAAGCTTCCAGGAGAGGAAGTGAGACCCCTTTTGCCTTCTCCTTCCTCAAAAATGCAGACTGCTTGCCTTTTCAAAACTAAAACTCACTTTATGACTTGGATTGGCTGAGAATCGTTGTAACTCGGTCCTCAACCCCAATAAGACCAAGGAGCTTATAGCCGACTATATAGAAGGAACAGATCAGACCTCCAGCCCTTGCTTATCAAGGGAGACCGAGGGGAGCAAGAGGCCAGTTTTAAGTTTCTGGGTGTTACCCTAAAAGAGGACCTGACCTGGGGGGCTCCCATTGCAGCCCTGGTCAAAAGGGCCCAGCAGAGATCATACTATCTGAGGCCTCTCAGGAAACAACAACTGGATGGAAAACTGCTGGGGACCTTCTACCGCTGCACCATAGAGAGTATCTTAACTTACTCCTCCTCTGCATAGTTTGCCAGTTGCACAGGGGCAGATAGGACGGCACTCCAGAGGGTGAACATCATTGCCCAGAGGATCACAGGTTGCCCTCTCTCCTCTTTGGAAGAGCTTTAGAGCTCCCGCTGCCTTAAGAAAGTTTAAACCAGGGGTCTCCAACCTTGGCAACTTGAAGACTTGTGGACTTCAACTCCCAGAGTTCCTCAGCCAGCAAAGCTCTGGGAGTTGAAGTCCACAAGTCTTCCAAGTTGTCAAGGTTGGAGACCCCTGGTTTAAAACATCCTCAAAAGATCCATCTCATCCTGGGCACCCCCTTTTTTGTTAACTATGACCATCCGGCAGACGGGACAGGATGATAATAAAAACAAGGACAAATAGGCTGAAAAACAGCTTCCATCCCAGGGCAGGAGCTCTGTTGGATTCTACTATATAGTGCAATATCAATGCAATATCAGGGGTTTTTCAATTCGGTGTGTGGAGGGGGAAGGATGTGTGTTTGGGTTTACTTTCAGGGTCGCGAGGGGCACTGAGGGTGGCGTTTGATTTCGTTGCACCCCGCGGTGCCATGACAATAAAGTAAACTGACTCACTAACTAGCAGACCCAATAAAAGGGGCAGGAGGGGGGTGGAATCGCCTGGGGCTGGCCCGTCTCCTGGGTGGGTGGGTAGGTCAACCTTTTAAAATTGGAATGGCATCTCTGTCCTAATAAGAAACCTCCCCATGCCATCACCCCCCCACCCTAAAGAGCTGGCCGGGACAAGGAAGACATGCCCGGCATAGCTTAGATGCTTCTGCTGGTGAGCCGAGACCAGGAGGGCATCGAGATAGTTGCCAAGCTCCAGAATAGACCAGCAGCTGAGATGGGTTACTCGGACCTCCTTGTCCCAAAGGAGGGTTTTTTTTTTCAGGAGGCAGCTGGACTTTCTGGTTGAAGACGTTTCGCTTCTCATCCCAGAAGCTTCTTCGGCTCTGACTTGGATGGCGGGGAAGGGAAGGATTTGTACTCCTTGCAGACACGGCTGGTCGTTTGCGTCCTTTTTGAGGGTCGTTGAGGCCGCTTGGAGGTTTGTTTTTATCTCTTCAGTTGTCCCAGAGGTGCTTTTTCCAGAGGCAACTGGACTTTGTGGTTTATTCTTTGAAGACGTTTCGCTTCTCAGCCCGGAAGCTTCTTCAGCTCTGACTGGATGGTAGGGAAAGGAAGGATGGATACTCCTTGCAGACACGGCTGGTCGTTTGCGTCCTTTCTAGAGCGTCGTTGAGGCTGCCTGGAGCTTTACGTGTGTCCTCAGGGGTCACCTGAGTAGTACAAATGGGTGGGACTACAACACAGTCCTTTCAGCCGTTCCAAGGAGGCTCTACACACCCATTTGCACCACTCAGGTGAATCTTCTTAAAAAAACCCAGTGATGAAGACAGGCAATTGAACAAATGTTTCGCTTAACAACCACCAAAAATATAGAATTCCATCATATAATAACCAGAATAGAGCTTCAAGGGACCTTGGAGTTTTCCTAGTCCCACCCGATGCCCAAGCAGGACACTCTCCAGAAGTTATAAATGCTCCAACCCTGGAAGTTTTTAAGAAGAGTTTGGAGAACTATTTATCTGAAGTGGTGTAGGGTTTCCTGCCTAAGCGGGGGGTTGGACTAGAAGACCTCCGAGGCCCCTTCCAACCATTCCATTCCATTCCAGACAAGTGACTCTCCAGTCTCTTCATCACACACACACACACACACACACACACACACACCGTGATGGAGCTTTTGCTTCAGGGTTTCTTGGCATTATGGATCTTCTCCGAGCCTGGCAGACGGAGGACTCTTCCTTCCGACTCCACGGTGAAGGATGTGTGCGTCTCCGCCCGAGAGGCTTTGCGCAAGATTCCTCCCCGCGCAGGCCTGAGTTCGCTCCACAGGATGGCACGGCTTGGTCAGGGGAGGCTGGGCCTGGGAAGAAGAGCCCTGCCTTTGGGTGGGGGGCTTCGGGGGGGTCTCTGTGGCTGCGCCCCGGATCAGAATACAGAACACAGAATAACAGAATTGGAAGGGACCCTGGAGGTCTTCTAGTCCAGCCCCCTCCTCGGGCAGGAAATCTTATACCATTTCATACCAGCGGCTGTCCAGTCTCTCCTTAGAAGCCTCCAGTGATGAAGAAGCACCCACCACTTCTAGTGGCCAGCAGTTCCACTGGTTAATGGTCCTCCCTGTTAGAAAGTTCCTCCTTAATTTCCAGGTTGCGTCTCTCCTTGGTTAGTTTCCATCCGTGGTTTCTTGTCCTGCCTTAAGATGCTTTGGAAGATAAGATAACAATCCCTCTCCCCTTCTCTGCGGCAGTCCCTCGTATACTATAACTGGGTGATTGCTGTGATGTCACCCCTAGTCCTTCTTTACTCCAGACTAGAAGTAAGAGCAAGGTTGACGACCCATAAAAAAAACCAAGTGGCTCAGGTATGGAGTTCAACTGGAAGTAAGGACTGCAGAAAAAAAAACCCATTGTAACCAGCCTGCCTTCCGTTGAGAAACCTGTGTTCTGCACGGATCAGAAGGAAGGCTAAGAAAATATCTACGGATTCCTCACGTTTAAAGCGAAGAGCAACCAGGACGATGAGGGGACTGGAGGCTAAAACCTAGGAAGAAGAGTTGCAGGCCCTGGCTAGTCTAGGGACGAGAAGGACCAGGGGAGGCAGGAGAGCATCTTCCAATATTTGAGGGAGGGGCTGCCACAGAGAGGAGGAAGGGGTCAAGCTATTCTCCAAGGTACCTGAAAGCAGGAGAAGTTGCAATGGGTAGAAACTAATCAAGGAGAGATTCAACCTGGAAATAAGGAGAAACTTTCTGACAGGTTGAACAATCAACCCATGGAACAGAAGTTGCCTTCAGAAGTTGTGGGAGCTTCATCCGTGGAGGCTTTCAAGAAGAGATTGGACTGCCCTCTTTCAGAAATGGTGCAGGGTCTCCTTCTTGGGTGGAGGGTTGGACTAGATGACCTAGATTAGAAGGTCCCTTCAATCTGTTCTCCCCTTAGGATACGGCTATACGGCACTGCATGCCAAAACAACTAGACACAAAGTGCCATCACGCAACTGAATACCTAACTCCCACAACACTGTCTTACGTCTAAGGATATTCACCCATGTAGTAGGGCTGTATTGCTATTATCCTACTCACCTTCTCCTCTTTCTCACCTTCTCCTCTTTCCTACTACTGCCTTCTCCTATTAGCATGGTTTATATGGCTTATGATTATTTATGATTTACGACCTATGACTTATCACTTCGTTGTGCGTACGTAGGCTGGGAGCGGACGGACCGGAGACCAATTCCTTGTCTGTCCAATCACACTTGGCCGATAAAAGACGATTCCAATATCCCCAGTACAGATTTAATGCCCACAATTCCAGTTTGCAGGAGAGCCGTGTTTATTACAACTTGTCCAGCTTGTCCGGATCAACAACGGATCTTCTACAGCCCATGCGGTCAACAAAGAGACAGCTCCAAGATCATTGAAAAGTGATCGTGCCCATTTAGACTGCGCTGGTGAGGCTTTATTCTGCTTTCTCTATTCTTGGATCACACCCTTTCTGTGTGTGCGCTTTGGGTTGTTGTCTTACTGCATGAAGCTACTTTTCCTGCGGCTTCGGTTGACCGACAGATCCCCCTGACATTTTTCCACGTAGAATTGGCTGGGGCAAAACTTCATGACTCAGAATTCACAGTGCCATCGATCGGAGCAAGCCAGCCCATGGCCCAAAAGCGGCCACCGAACCATGACTCTGCCGCCATCCTGCTTAATAGAACCCACAGCGAATATTTGGCCAACTACTAGATCAGCCCACCTATTCTGTAGAACGGGGGCTGGCAACGGTGGCCCCTAGACAACCTGCGGACTTCAATTCCCAGAATTCCTGAGCCAGCCATGCTCAGGCTGGCTCAGGAATTTTGGGGCAGTTGGAAGTCCAGAGCTGGTCAAGGGGCCACCGCTGCCCACCTCTGCTGTAGAAGATAACCCAGGTCTCTTGAAAGGCCACCTGTCTCCATGGTCAAATCTATGCGCTCAAACCAATGGGCACCATCAACCAGACAGATAACGGATAATCAGAGTTGGAAGGGACCTTGTAGGTCATCTAGTCCAACCCCCTGCCCAAGCAGGAGACCCTACACCATTTCTGACAGATGGCAGTCCAGTCTCTTCTTGAAAGTCTCAAGTGACGAAGCTTCCACAACTTCCAAAGGCAACTTCTGTTCCATTGGTTGATCGTTCTCACTGTCTCAAAGTTTCTCCTTATTTCCAGGTTGAATCTTCTCCTTGTTCAGTTTCCATCCATTCTTCCTTGTCTGGCCTTCAAAGGTGCTTTAGAAAATAGCTTGACCCCCTCCTCCTCTCTGGGGCAGCCCCTCAAATATTGGAAGACCGCTATCATGTCTCCCCTGGTCCTTCTCTTCCCTAGACCAGCCAGGCCCAGTTCCTGCAACCGTTCTTTATATTTAGAACAGAATAACAGAGTTGGAAGGGGCCTTATAGGTCACCTAGTCTAGTGATAAGTTTTAGCCTCCAGACACAAACCACAGAAAGGCGCACCTGAAGCCAAAGGTGCCAACCGGCTGGCATTTGGGGGACATGAGAAAAGCCTGACTATCGACAAGAGATTCTCACTCCTCCGGGTCTTCTTCAGCTTCTTGAGTGAGAAGCGAAATGCCTTTGAAGGAGAACCAGAAAGTCCACCGTTGCCTCTTGAAAAAGTGGGGGGGGGAAAAGCACCTTTGGAATCTAGGCCAGGCCGCCTCGCTCTCCTCCGTCCGTGGCACCAACTGGAGTAAGAAAGAACCTGCTAATGACTCTTCACTTAGTAATGGGGATTAGATCATTGCTCGGATTATATTCCCAAGGAATGGCACGGCCACGTTCCCAGGAAACCTAACACTCCTCCCCACCCCGTGCATAACACAACCACAGAGCCGTCCCACCCACCCACCTGCGTTGCCCACAGCTGCCCCTGCGCACACCAGGCTCACCAAGCCGTGGTCCACAAGCGAGCCTCACAGCTGCTTCGCCGCCTGGACTCGGGGGTCTCCGCAACGGCACAAGCCGAGGCCGGGACAGCTGAGAAACTGACGGGGAGCTTGTCAGCGGGGCGGCCAGTTGGGAAGATGGATGGGCAGAGCTCGCTCCTGGGCGCCCAGGAGGCATGGCACGCCACTTGGGAGCGCATGAAACCGACCCTCCCGGATCCAATTAAAGGTCTCGGTGGCGGGACGGGGAGGACAGGAGGACGTGAAACGGGGCACGTCACCAATTCCGGAACGGCGGCAAAATCGTGATGAAAGCCTCTCCGCTTTCATAAATAAATAAATAAATAAATAACCCCACTGGTTCAAAACAGCCCTCCCTGGGCAGGAAGGTGCCATCACCATGGACGCTGCCAAACTCTCTGTTTCTAGAAATCAGAGATTTTTGTGGGCCACCTCGGTCAAGCCTGAATTTAGGTTAGATGGTGGATTGGGTTATATCTGGGTTAGTCACATGAATTCTTCAGGGCATTAAATGGGCCCAAGGGCAACAGCTGGATACCTGCCAGAGGGAACAGAGTGAGTTTGGTTTTAGGTGACCTCCTTGGAAACAATCCCAAGGGGTTTTCCACCACCACATACACCTTTTCAGTCTAATCTACGACTCTGGGATGCCCTGGCCTGTTCTCATCCCATCAAAAGAAGGGTAGAAAATGAATAAAACTTATTTTTTTAAAAAAAAGAGGGATAGAACCAAGATCACATGCAATGTTAGTACCGCTATATACTATCTTAGTAAGGCCACCCTTGCAGTGCCACATCCAGTTTTGGTCGCCATGATGTATAAAAGATGTGGAGACTCTAGAAAGAGTGCAGAGAAGAGCAACCAGGACGGATGAGGGGACCGGAAGCTCCAACATACGACGAACTGGTTGCAGGGATTGGGTCGGTCTAGTCTAGTGAACAGAAGAACCAGCAGTGACGTGATAAGAGGTATTCCAATATTTGAGGGGCTGCCACAGAGAGGAGGAAGGGGTCCAACTATTTTCCAAGGCACCTGAAGGCAGGACAAGAAGCAACCGATGGAAACTCATCAAGGAGAGAAGCAACTTGGAACTAAGGAGGAATTTCCTGACAGTCAGAAAAAATTAGCCAGTGGAACAGCTTCCTTCCAGAAATTGTGAATATTCCAACATTGGAGGTTTTTAAGGAGAGATGAGACAATCATTTGTCTAGAATTGTCTACGGTCTCCTGTTAATGCAGGAGGAAAGGAGGAAAACATTTCATAAATTAGAAAAATTGAAGTTTGATATAATTTGCCTACAAGAAGCACACATCAAAAAAGCAATATGAACAACTACTGGCACAGCCAAAATTAGGGAAAATATTTACTTCACTGACAGGAGTTAAGAAAAGAGTAGTAGTCTTACACATTAAAGATACAATTCCACCAAAACAAATTGACACGGACGATGATGGAAGAGCCTTGATCAAGGTGGAGATAACAGACAATAACGTGAAATTACTTTGAATTGCAACTTATGCTCCAAATTACAATCAAGAAGGATTTTATAAAAAAAATGACACGGGACAATAATTGACTTAGAATGCGACAATATATGTATGTTTGGGGAATAATGAAATAATTAATAATAATAATAATGGAATAATGGAATAATTAATGAGAAGATGGACTATAAAACACAGAAAACAATGAAACAAAACAGAAAGATCTTGCCAAATTGTTTTTTTTTTAAATGACAGATGAACTAAACCTAAAGGACCCTTGGAGAGAAAGAAATATTAAAAATAGACAATATGCTTTCTATTCAAATAGACACTCACCATGGTCCAGAATAGATATGATGTGGATGTCAGCGGAATTGATTATTAACATACAGCAAATTGAGATAGAAACTGGGACCTGGGCAGACCACAATCCAATGACAATTTAAGTGGAAAGGACAAAGAAAAAGATCTAGATGTACTTTAAAATAACGCTTTATCAAACTCATACTTTTAAATCCCGCAGACCAAAGACCCTGGAAAATCCCCCCAAAAGTCTGCAGGAAAATTCGACACCCCGTTTTCCTACCCATCGACTGTTCTTGATTTGGGATCGCAGGATACCGTCTCCAGCTCCGTTCTCAAGGCGAGAGAGAGAGAGAGAGGGAGAGACTTTTGGCTTCATGCAAGGAAAGCAGCAGAAGCCGCAAAAGTCTTTCTTTCTTTCTCTCCCCCAAACTCCACCAGAAAGGAGTCTTTGTGGGACTTGTCATGCCTCGTGGAGCAGGAGGCCTTGCAGGGTCCCAAAGACTCATTTCTGGCGGAGTTCAGGGGAGAGAAAGAAAGACTTTGGCTGCTTTCCTTGCGTGCGGCCAAAAGCAGAAGAAGAAAGAAGCGGAAAGAAGCAGCCCGGTGGCCAGGCGAGATGCATGGGGTGAGTGGGGCAAGTCCCCCCCACACACACACTTCCCCCTCTCCCCTCACTCCCTCGTGTTGTTCACAATGCAAGCAACGCAAGCCTTGTGTTCCCGCCGGCCATGTGGGTGGCACAGCCTTGTGTTCCCGCGCAGCCTGGATTAGTTGCTCTGAGGGTGATGTTTCTCTGTGGACCAGGCAAATTTTCTCGCAAACCACCAGTGGTCCCCGCCCACTGGTTGGCGACCCCTGGACTAGAATATCTCCACGGTCCCTTCCAACTGTCCTTCGACATCAGGAGTAGCGTCAGTATTCCATTATTTGAGAGTCTGCCTCCAAAAACAAAGACGGGGTCAAGCTACTCTCCAAAGCACCCGAAGGCAGGACCTGATGCAATGGATGGGAACTTCTCCAAGCAAGATGCAACTGGGATTAAGGAGAAATTTCTGGACAGTAGGAACAATTAACCAGTGGAACACCGGAGGTTTTTAAGAAGAGACTGAACAACCATTTGTCTGGAATGGTGTAGGGTCTCCTGCTTGAGCGGGGGTGGGGGGGTGGACTAGAAGACCTCCAAGGTCCCTTCCAACTTGGTCGTTCTGTTAATGTGGGCCAGCTGAGAGATAGATGAAGGGAGCAAGGCTTTTCACAAAGTCTCCCCACCTGGCCCCCAAGGAGGATGACCTTACCCAAATGGATGAATGCACGTTAGCTTTTTGCTAAAATATTCATGGCAGCGGAGTGCCCGAGAACCTTGAGGCAAGCCAAGGAGGCTTCCAAGTTAAAAACTGCCAAGAGCTTTTTTTAAAAAATAAAAATAAAACTCGAACGTCCCCTGAACCGCAGAAAGGATCTCTTATAGTTGACACAATAAGAGCCTCCAACAAAAATAAAAAAATAAAAGGACCCTTCTTCAGTTGAATTGCACAGCAGGCATCTCTGAAATGGGTGTGGAAACATATAAAATTGCTGATCTCAGATAAAATCCCAGTGTTATAGGATTCCACCCACTTCCACTTATGAAAGTGAAGGAGATGGGATCCCATCCTCTGCCAGATTCCCCAGAGAACTTCTCTTGTCTTTAGCAGCATTCTCTGTCCTTTCTGAAATAAAGAGGGCAGCCTTACTAAAGAAACCCAGATTCCCCCTCTGACCAAAATCAAACGCCCTAATCTCAGTTTGGAAGGGGTTACAAGAGGGTCTGGAATTGCCCGAAAGTCTTCCCATCACAGCAACGTTGTCCAACCTTGACAACTTGAAGACCCGTGGACTTCAACTCCCAGAATTCCCCAGCTGTGAGAGTAGAAGTCCACAAGGTTTAAAGTTGCCAAGGTTGGATGGGATCTATGACAACTCAACTCGGCCAACACACCTCGGCCAACTCACTACAGCCAATTCACCATGGCCAATTCACTATGGCCAACTCACCACGGCCAACTCACCATGGCCATTTCACTATGGCCAACTCACTACAGCCAACTCACCATGGCCAACTCTCCAGGGCCAACTCACTACGGCCAACTCTCCAGGGCCAACTCACTACAGCCAACTCACCATGGCCAACTCACCAGGTCAACTCACCAGGGCCAATTCACTACGGCCAACTCACTAAAGCCAACTCTCCCAGGGCCAACTCACCATGGCCAACTCACTACAGCCAACTCTCCAGGGCCAACTCACTACAGCAAACTCACTACAGCCAACTCACCAGGGCCAATTCACTATGGCCAACTCACTAGGGCCAATTCACTATGGCCAACTCACTACAGCCAACTCACCAGGGCCAATTCACTATGGCCAACTCACCACCAATTCACTAGGGCCAACTCACCAGGGCCAACTCACTACAGCGAACTCACTACAGCCAACTCACCAGGGCCAATTCACTAGGGCCAACTCACCAGGCCAATTCACTATGGCCAACTCACTACAGCCAACTCACCAGGGCCAATTCACTATGGCCAACTCACTACAGCCAACTCTCTCACTACAGCGAACTCACTACAGCCAACTCACCAGGGCCAATTCACTATGGCCAACTCACTACAGCCAACTCACCAAGGCCAATTCACTATGGCCAACTCACCAGGGCCAATTCACTATGGCCAACTCACCAGGGCCAATTCACTATGGCCAACTCACTACAGCCAACTCACCAGGGCCAATTCACTATGGCCAACTCACTACAGCCAACTCACCATGGCCAACTCACTACAGCCAACTCACCAGGGCCAATTCCCTATGGCCAACTCACTACAGCCAACTCACTACAGCCAACTCTCCAGGGCCAATTCACCATGGCAAACTTACCATGGCAAACTCATCACGGCCAACTTAGCCACCATTCAAAGTTACAACGGCACTGAAAAAGTGAGCTATGACCATTTTTCACCCTTTGGACCATTGCGGCCTCCCCATGGCGATGGGATCATAATTCAGACGCTTGGCAACCCCCGGTTCATATTTACGTCACTTAACAACCGTGTGACTAACTTAACAGCCACAATGATTCACTTAACAACTGTGGCAAGAAAGGCCCTAAAATGGCGCAAAACTTACTTAAGGACTGCCTCGCTTAGCAACATAAACTCCGGGCTCCATTGTGGCTGTAAGTGGAGAGCGACTTGTGCTAAGCAGCCAGAGGTGCATCCGCCATGGAGGGCAATGGGACGCTGCGCATGGGGCATCAAAGAGGGAGCGGGGAGGATGTGGGGGCTGCCACTTTCCTCCTCCGGCTTGTCTCTCTCTCTCTTTTCTTTTTTCTCGGTCAGCTTTGCTAAATAATCTATTGCCTTTACTTTTGGGTCACAGGACGGGCGAGGGGCAGGAGGAGGAGGAGGAGGAGCCCCCCACGCACGATTCCAATAGCCAGAGACGGATGAGACCCAACTTGACAAGAGACGCAGAGCCTGATGTGACACGGCGGCTGGGTTTTTTGAAAAGTGCTTGGGGAAGGGGTTTTGTTTTGCTAGGCACTCCGGAGGGAGGCCGTCAAAGGAGATTTTCTTTCCTTTCTTTAAAAAAAAAAAAGCAGAGAAAAAGTCACTAAGCAAACGAGAACAAGGTCAGGGAGGGATTTGCACAACCACCCCGCTCCTCCACCTCCAACGGAATACCTTATGCCAACAGACTTGAAACTTTAGGCTTAAACAACCTGGAACTACGTTGCCTTCGGGACGACCTAAGCGTAGTACGTAAAATTATCCATGGCAATGTCAAAAAGAGGGCTGGGGGTCGAGGGAAGGGAAGGGAAGGAAATGGGAGGAGAGGAAAAGGGAGGGAAAGGAGGGAAAGGAAAGGAAAGGAAAGGAAAGGAAAAGAAGGAAGGAAGGGAAGGAAGGGAAGGAAGGAAGGAAAGGAAAGGAAAAAGGAAAGGAAAGGAAAGGAAAGGAAAGGAAAGGAAAGGAAAGGAAAGGGAAGGAAAGGAAGAAGGAAGGGAAGGAAGGAAGGAAGGAAAGGAAAGGAAAGGAAAGGAAAGGAAAGGAAAGGAAAGGAAAGGAAGGGAAGGAAGGAAGGAAAGGAAAGGAAAGGAAAGGAAAGGAAGGGAAGGGAAGGGAAGGAAGGGAAAGGAAAGGAAAGGAAAGGAAAGGAAAGGAAGGAAGGAAGGAAGGAAGGGAAGGAAGGAAGGGAAGAAGGAAGGAAAGGAAAGGAAAGGAAAGGAAAGGAAAGGAAAGGAAAGGAAGGAAGGGAAGGAAGGGAAGGAAGGAAGGAATGAAGGAAGGAAGGAAGGGAAGAAGGAAGGAGGGAAAGGAAAGGAAAGGAAAGGAAAGGAAAGGAAAGGAAAGGAAAGGAAAGAAGGAAGGAAGGGAAGGGAAGGAATGGAAAGGGAAGGAAGGGAAGGGAAGGGAAGGAGGAAAGGAAAGGAAAGGAAAGGGAAGGGAAGGGAAGGGAAGGGAAGGGAAGGGAAGGGAAGGGAAGGGAAGGAATGGAAAGGGAAGGGAAGGAAGGAAGGGAGGGGAAAGGAAAGGAAAGGAAAGGAAAGGAAAGGAAAGGAAAGAAGGAAAGGAAAGGAAAGGAAAGGAAAGGAAAGGAAAGGAAAGGAAAGAAAGGAAAGGAAAGGAAAGGAAAGGAAAGGAAAGGAAAGGAAAGGAAAGGAAAGGAAAGGAAAGGAAAAGGGAGGAGAGGAAAAGGGGGAGAGAGGAAAAGGAGGAAAAGGAGGGAAAGGAAAGGAAAGGAAAGACAAATGATGGAGCTGATTTGCTGATTTCCACAGAGAGAGAGGGAAAAGGAGGGAGGGAGGGGGGAGGGAGAAAGAAAGAAAGAAAGAAAGAAAGAAAGAAAGAAAGAAAGAAAGAAAGAAAGAAAGAAAGAAAGAGGGAGGGACAGAGAACCAAATCCATTCAAAGGGTGGACTTGATGGGCCACTAGCTCTTTTTCGGCCCCTCCCTTTTCTACCTTTCTCCGTCCCTTCACCCTCGCGCACTCCCTCCACCCCCATTTCCAGGGGAGTGGCGGCCTGTTTCCCAACTAAAGGGGCTGCTAGCTCCCAGTCCGCTTTTGCCGCTGCCAGGCGCAGGGAATCTTCTGCGGCGGGAATGGGAAAATGTCGAATAAGCCCGCTCTCCCGGCCGTTAGCCTTGGGCTGATTAGCCGGCTTCGAGGCGCTGAAGACAAGAGAAGGAGGGAGACCCACGTGCGCCCGCCAAAGGACGTGGCGGGGGAAACCGGGCACAGAAACCCATCCGCCTAAATTTATACGGATCCCTTTTCGAAGAAAGAAAGAAAGAAATAAGTGAGCAGGCTGGAGTGCGGGCGAGCGCCTGGAATTTATGGCCTGTCGCATGGTGGGGGGAGTTTAACATCTTGATTTCATGCTAATATTCCTCATTCCATTTTCTGGCAGAACCCGGGTTTATTTATGGGCCGCGTGCAGCGTTCGAAACGTTGCACGGATTCGCGGGCCTTCGCTCCCCGGCAGCTCCAAAGAGCATCTCCCATCTAAGGGGCTGCCCCGGGGCAGGGGTGGGGGGTGGGGGGGTTCAGCCTGTTCCCCAAAGCACCCCAAAAGCAGGTCAAGGTGAGAAGCAGCCTGGAATTAAGGAGAAACATCCTAATCGTGAGGACCAGGAACCAGTGGAACTGTCTACCACCAGAAGTTACGGATGCTCCATCACGGGGGAGTTTTTAAGAAGGGACTGGACAGTCAACTTGTCCGAAATGGTGTAGAATTTCCTGCTTGGGTGGGTGGGGAGGTTGGACTAGATGACCTCCAAGGTCCCTTCCACCTCTGTTAATCTGTAGAGGGAGAGAAACAGAGGAATGGAATAGCTTTCCTCCGGAAGTTGTGGGTGCTTCCATTGCTGGAGGATTGTAAGAAGAGACTGGGCAGCCACCTGTCTGAAATGATATCTTCCTTAGCCTTCAACTTAACTTCACCGTTTTATTAGGCACAGTTTAAAGTCACAAAAGTAAATAATGAGGCAAAAAGAAAACCAAAACAAACCCCATTGACCGCGAGTTCCGAAGCAAGCCAAGATAATTAATCATACATTCCAGGAAGATAACCGAGGAGAGTCCATGGGAAGAACGCCAGCAAAGATAAACCTCTTTCAAAGTAAACGCTAAATTGACTCCAGCAATTCTGACTACGCAGTTGCAAACTTATATACATAGCTCCCAGCTGCAAGCCACGAGGAGGATCATGGTAATCTCCTCCTGAGTAGACCTCGCTTTTCCCTGATCCTCTCCTGCCTGTGTGCCCTAGGATGGAGAGGGGATGGGCCTGGATCCTCCTCTGATTGCTCAGCCGGCCTCTGCCCTTCCCCAGCCTCCTCCACCACCTCCGGAGCCACACTCCCACTCCCTGTTGGCTGTTCCTCCTCTTCCTCAGAGTCAGTCTCCACCAGGGGCAGGACACTGTCGATGAGAGGTACAGTTCGGGTCGTGAGAGCTGCTAGAAAATGGCTGCTATCTACAAAATGGCGCTCCTGCCCATTTTAAACCGTCCCCTCATTGATTTTAACCTTTGGTGGAACCTCGCTGTGGCTAACCCGGCCGCTCTGCTTAGACAGCACCGCCTGTCCTTATGGGGATCCTTAGGGGACATTTCAACAACAAGAGGGAATTTGAAGACAAAATGATTCCACTGGGGGGAAAAAATGGCAGCTGGATTTCTGGGGACGGAGTTTTAGTTTAGTTTAATTGATTGCCATTTCACCTCGTACCATGAAATTAAATATTTCTTATTGAATATTTTTTTAAATATTTTTTTAAATTAATCTTCGGTGTACATTATGACTATGAAAATAAACACAAACACACATTCCGGCCAATTGAGTTGAAACCTCCTGATATTGCATGAATATTGCACCATACAGTAGAATTCAAGAGAGTTCGTGCCCTGGGACAGAAGCCGTTTTTTTCAGCCTATTTGTCCTTGTTTTTATTATCCTGTACCGTCTGCCAGCAGGTAATAGTTCCAAAAAAAAACCAAAAGGGTGCTCAGGATGAGATGGATCTTTGAGGATGTTTTGAACTTTCTTGCGGCAGCGGGAGCTCTAAAGCTCTTCCAAAGAGGGGAGAGGGAGCCTGGTTAAAGCTGGCCAATCCTTGGCCACGATCGCCAGGCAATCTGTACCCTACCCTGGGTCAACCTTGCAGGGAGGAAAGTCCCCAAGATGAGTCTTCCCAGCAAAGTCACGCATTCCCCTTGAAGGCAGGGGTCTCCAACCTTGAGCACTTTAAGCCTGGCGGACTTCAACTCCCAGAATTCCCCAGCTAGCTTTGCTTCAAGCGGTCAAGGTTGGAGACAGACCCCCGCTTTTAAGGTGCGTGGATAGGGTCCCTCGGAGTGAGAGACGGCCGGTTGAACCTGCCTGGCCAAGGGGGAGGCTCCTCCCTGGCTGATCTTCCGACAGCTTTGGGATCTTGGGAGCCGGAGCATTCTGCATCTGGCGGGCATCCGGAGAGGGTGCCAGGTTGGACACAGGACACGGTGTGGCCTACTTCCTTTCTGCCAGCTGTACCAACTCCACCCTAGGCTCACAAGCTCCCCAGCCTCTCCTGCCAGGCAGGACGAGATAACAGGAGAACAAGAATTGGAAAGGGATCTCGAAGGTCTTCTAGTCCAACCCGCAGGAAATCCATTTCAGACAAACATTCGTTAAAAACCTTCAGAGATGGCGGGCCCGCAACTTCCGGAGGCAAGTTGTGAAAAGGGAGCCGTGCCCCCTGTTCCCCCCCCCACAAAAAAATGCATAGTTAGCTGCCGTTTAGAAGCAACTATCCCGCAGCCCATTACCGCTCCCTGCCCTAAAAGTAGTCAAAACTCAGGGATGATTAGAGAAGAGCTCGTTAACGCAGCTCTAACCATACATTGAAAAAAGCCAGCCTCTGACTCTTCTGATAATTTATGCAAGAGGAAAGGATAATTTATGCAAGAGGAAAGGAACAAGGCCTCGTCTGGTCTAATTCAGCATTATTTTTTATTTTTTGGCCTCGTCTGGTCTAATTCAGCATTATTTTTATTTTGGTATTTTTTTTTATATATATTTCCTGAGGAAAGCAACGCCCCGGGCGGGTTGTGGAACCTTTTGCAGGGTTTGGGGGTAATAAAACACAACTGACACTCCAGCACCAAGGAAGGGGCTGACCGGCTAAGACCTCCTAGTTGCTGTAGGAGGTCTACAACGGCTTGGTTAATATGGGTAGTCCTCCTCTTACAGCTGCCACTGAGGCCAAAAGTCATGCTGTTAAGTGAGACTTAGAATAACTAGTCACTTTGAACGTACACCGAATGGCATGCATTAAAATGAAATTTCCGCTGCCCGCAGCTCTCGAAGGGTCACCACCTCCAACAGATACAACATGAACATGACGGAATAAATAAATACAAAATTATGCACAGACCCACTTATATTCTACGACACGGAGAAACAACGCAGTCTAGTTCGGATGTATACACGGGCACGGCCAGAACAAATCTTGCGAGTTTACCAGATGGATGGCCTAGTAGAGAACAAAACCGTTACGGAAACTGGTAGTCCTGCTAAAAAGACTTCAAGATCTCCTCCCAGAGGGGAGGAACAGAAACAGACCATAAAGTGAGTGTGTGGGGTCTCTAACAAGGTTTTGAGCTCCAAGTACGCAACACTTATATAAGCAGCACCCTGAATAACGGGAAGGGAGCTTCCTACCATCTTCTCCAATGTCCTCGCCACTCTCTGTAGGGACTTTCTATCAGGGAGGGAGAAGCTAGGCACTGTCGTTTAGGCACCGAGAAAATGACCATCGTATCCTGAAAAATCGAGCATTTTCACGAAAGGAGCCATAGCCACTCAACCATTTCTATTTCTTTTTCTTTTCCCCGCCCCCCCTTATTTTCCCACAGGCCGCAAAGATGTTTCCTTACCCTAAGCGGCAGAAAACCTGCGACAACCTTCTTTTGTCACTTTCTCGCCAGTATTCCAGGGTGATTTTTTTCCTTGCAAGTACATTTCAGGAAGGCCTGCACAACAGCTTCAACCCCGAAGCTGACCTGACCAAAACCATTTGGAAGCCTCAGTGTCGCCACACTGAAGCTGAGGGGTGGAGAGGGGGCAATAGAGATAGCTGGGGTTTTGTAGCCAAAACAAAATACTGTCTCCTGGGAACCAAGGTCGTTCTTACACTTGATCAGGGAGAGGCAGAGTGACGTCAACAGGCGACAGGACGGCACCAGTGATGGGATTCAAATAATTTAAGAACCAGTTCTCTGCCTTAATGATTTCTTCCAACAGCCAGTTTATCGAACTGCTCAGAAAGTTAACAACCGGTTCTCCCGAAGTGGTGTGAACTGGCTGAATCCCACCAATGGACAAAACCCTGATTAGACCAGGGGTCACCAACCTTTTGGACCTCAGGGACCACCAAACTCATATTTTTAAATCCCACGGACCAGAGACCCTAGGAAAATCCCCCAAAAAGTCTGCAGGAAAATCCCCCACCCCGTTTTCCTACCGATCGAGCGTTCTTTATTTGGGATCGCAGGAGACCATCTCCAGCTCCGTTCTCAAGGGGAGAGAGAGAGAGAGAGAGACTTTTGGCTTCATGCAAGGAAAGCAGCAGAAGCCGCAGAAGTCTTTCTTTCTCTCCCCCAAACTCCACCAGAAATGAGTCGTTGCCGGTGCAACCTCTTGGAGAAGGATGCCTTGCAGGGTCCCAAAAGCTCATTTTTGGAGGAGTTTGGGGGAGAGAAAGAAAGACTTTTGTTGCTTTCTTTGCGTGCAGCCAAAAGCAGAAGAAGGAAGAAGCGGAAAGAAGCAGCCCAGTGGCCCGGCCAGGCACGTGGGCAAGTCCACCCACCCACCCTTCCTCCCCTCCCCTCACTACCTCGTGTTGTTCGCAATGCAAGCAACGCAAGCCTTGTGTTCCCGCAGGCCACGTGGGCGGCACAGCCTTGTGCTCCCACGCAGCCTGGGTTAGTTGCTTTGAGGGGGACATTTCTCTGTGGATCAGCAAAATTTTCTTGTGGACCACCAGTGTCCCCGGCCCACAGGTTGGCAACCACTGGATTAGACCACGTGACTGTTTGGGGAAGGAGAAAATGTGACTTTTAATTAGGTGAAAACCACGGGAATCGTCAGAGTCGGGTTTTCACCAGATCTGTGCCAATACGATATAGCCAATAAAACTATTCTTTGAGGAATTACCAGCCTTGGAGTTTTGTATGGGTGTATTACTTGGAACCCTGACACATGGCTTTGATAGCCATTCAGGCAGTCCTCAACTTACGACCAGCCCCATTGAGCCCCAAATTCAGGTTGCTAAGTGAGAAATTCGTTAAGTGAATTTTGCCCCATCTTATGACTATTGTTCAGGGAGCCGCTGCAGTTGACAAGTTGGTCATCAGGTTGTTAAGTGAATCTGGCTTGGATGGCCAGGAAGTCGCAAAAGGGGGGTCGCACGAGCACGAGACGCCGCAACCGTTATAGATATGAGTCAGGCCTCAAGCCTCCGAATGTAAATCACGTGACCCCGGGGGAGGGTGCTACAACGGTCACAAGCGTGCAAAAACGGTCACAGGTCACCTTTTTCAGCGCCGTCGTAACTTTGAACAGTCACCAAGAGGACGGTTGTGAGTGGAGGACTGTATCCACAGTCAGGTGAAGGTTTCAATCTGCTTGATGCTCCCAAGTGCCCACCAGTTCAACCCCCTCCCTCCCAGCGGCTCGATTCAGCCTCCCGATAAGGTATCTCGCTCCCCATAAAACATCCCCCTTTTATATCTCGCCGAAGTAGCTGCATTACGTGGGGCCTGTTTTACTGCCCCGCCGGAAATTAAGCTCACCAATCAAAGGGTGAAATCTGGCCGAGGGGAAAATTTATGTCCGAGGCCCGGAGGGGGAAGTGGAGGGGAGAGGGTGATGCAGTATCGTCTTTGGCCTCATATTCCTAAATTGGAAAGCCGCACTTTTAACCCTGTCAACAACTCAACAATCCCCCGAGATAAAGGATTCCGCTGATTTTTCTCTCGAGCCTTTCGCTAGGCTGGGAACGTCTTCTGGCGGACAGAGCCGGCGTTCAACTGTAATTCAGAGGCCGAGAGGGAAAACTTTCGCAAACTTTAGTCGGGTGCTCTTCGGGGCTCCGATTTAGGGGTTTGTAAAAGAACCCGCGCTCTGAAAATCAGCAACAAGTCCATCTTCTGCTGGTGAATATTCAAAGATGTCTTCTTCTTCTTTTTTTTTCCCCAAGAGGTAGCTGGACTTTCTGGTTTTTTGCTTTGGAGACGCTTCGCTTCTCAACCAAGAAGCTTCTTCACCTCGGACCCCATGATGGGAATGGAAGGATCGATACTCCTTGCAGACAGAGCTGGTCATTTGCGTCCTTGTAGAGGGTCGTTGAGGCCACTTGGAGGTTTGTTTATCTCTTCAGTTGTCCCAGAAGTGCTTTTATAAGAGACACCTAAACTTTCTGTTTTTTCTTTGAAGAGGTTTCACTTATCATCCCAGAAGCTTCTTCAGCTCTGGCTGGATGGTGGGGAATGGTTTATACTTCTTGCAGACAAAGTTGGTCATTTGCATCCTTTTTAGAGAGTCATTGAGGCCACTTGGAGGTTTGTCTGTGTCCTCAAGGTGACCTAAGTATTGAGAGAAGCAATCTAGAACTGAGGAGAAACTTCTTAACAGGGAGGAAATATTAACCAGCAGAACCCGCTTCGCTCCAAAAGTTGTAGGTCCGTGATGGCAAACCTATGGCATTCATGCCAAGGTGGCACACAGAGCCATTTGTGCCGGCATGCGAGCCACGGGAAAACTTACCTCGCTGCACATGCCCGCGCCTCACAGCTGATTTTTGGCCCGTTTGAGGCCTTTTTTGGCCTCCCGGAGGCCTGAGGGAGGCCTCTGCAGGCTTTGCAGGCCGAAAAACAGGCCTGTTTCATCACCTCCTGTATTTCCGGAATACAGGAAGCCTTTGGGAGGGCGGTAAAGGCCTCAAACGGGTCAAAAACCAGCTGTGAGATGCAGTGCAGATAAGGGGCCAGGGCGGCGGTGGAGGGGATTGTGCGTGCATGCGCAGGGGGCCTATGGGGGTACATGCATTGCCTTCTGGGTGCTGGCATGCGAGTGCAAGCACGTAAGCACGAGCACCATTTTTAGCACAGGAGCCCAAAAAGGTTAGCCACCACTGTTGTAGGTGCTCTATCACTGGAGGGCTTTAAGAAAAGGCTGGATAGCCACTTGTCTAAAACGGTATAAAGCCCTGATGGTGAACCTACGGCCCCATGTGCCGGAAGTGGCACGCAGAGCCATCTCTCTAGGCGTGCCAGCCATCGCCCGTTGCTCTTTCAGGCTCCAGTGCACGCATGCGGGCTGGCCAGTTGGTCCTCGAACAGGAGAGCCAGAAACCAGAAGAGCAGCTCCCTGGCGCACATGCGCATGCCAGCTAGATGGTCCTTCCCATGCGCATGTGCATGAGAAATGAGAAGGGCAGGTGGCCAGCACGCATGCGTGCACCGGAAAACTAAACTTCTGGTTTCCGGCACTCCCAAGCACATGCATCAGAGAGCTTATCCTCCGGTTTGCGGCACACATGCACATGCGCATTCCCATTTCAGCACTTTGGTGCCGAAAAGGTTTGCCACCACTAGGACAAGGTCTCCTGGTTGAGCAGGAAGCTGGATTAGAACAGGGGTCACCAACCTTTTGGACCTCAGGGACCACCCAACTCATAATTTTAAATCCCGAAGACCAGAGACCCTGGGAAAATCCAAAATCGATCCTTCTTTATTTGGGATCGCAGGATACCGTCTCCATTTCCGTTCTCAGGGGGAGAGAAAGAGAGAGAGACTTTGGGCTTCATGCAAGGAAAGCAGCAGAAGCCGCAGAAGTCTTTCTTTCTCTCCCGCAAACTCCGCCAGAAACGAGTCTTTGTGAGCCTCTTGGAGCAGGAGGCCTTGCAGGGTCCCAAAGACTCATTTCTGGTGGAGTTTGGGGGAGAGAAAGAAAGACTTTGGCTGCTTTCCTTGCATGCAGCCAAACGCAGAAGAAGGAAGAAGCGGAAAGAAACAGCCTGGTGGCCTAGCCAGGCGCGTGGAGTGAGTGGGGCAAGTTCCCCCCTCCTCCCTTTCCCCTCTCCCCTCACTATCTCGTGTTGCTCACCATGCAAGCGATGCAAGGCTTGCGTTCCCACGGGCCATGTGGGCCGGGCAGCCTTGTGTTCCCGCGCAGCCTGGATTAATTGCTTTGGGGAGGAACATTTCTCTACGGACCACCCAAAACGTTCTCACGGACCACCAGTGGTCCCCGGCTCACGGGTGGGTGACCATTGGACTAGAAGACCTCCAAAGTCCCTTCCAGCTCTCTTCCGGTTCATTTGCTTCTCCTCACAGGGAGCGTGTCCACACGCCCTTAAAGCCGCGGCTCTCGAACACGAAGCCAAATGGAAGCCAAGCAGCAGAACCGCCTCACAGGCTAATGGCCTCTTGCGGAACGACGGCGAAGGAAACGTTTGCAAGCGAAGGCCGGGAGGGAGACGCCCGGCAACCAGCAGGAAACGGGACTTCGCCCACCTGAGAGAAAGAGGCCCAGAGAAGCGGCTGCACGGAAGCCACTGCGGGAACTCCTTGACTTACGGCCATTCATTTAGTGGCCGTCTGAAATGACAAAAGCACTGAAAAGGAGTCACAACCATCGCAGAAGCTCAATCCTTATAATGCCTCTCTATTGTAAGGCACTGCAGTATTTTTATAAGGCCTGGGTAAGACTTCAGGGTCTTGCATACAGTCTATAAAAAAGGGGATTTTGAGACTCCGGAAAGAGTGCCGAGAAGAGCAACCAGGAGGATGAGGGGACTGGAGGATAAAACATACGACGGACGGTTGCAGGAACTGGGCCTGGCTAGTCTAGGGAAGAGAAGGACCAGGGGAGACAGGAGAGCATCTTCCAATATTTGAGGGGCTGCCAGACAGAGGAGGAGGGGGTCAAGCTATTCTCCAAGGCACCTGAAGGCCAGACAAGGAACAATGGATGGAAACTGATCCAGGAGAGATTCAACCTGGAAATAAGGAGGAATTTCCTGACAGTGAGAACAATCAACCCGTGGAACAGAAATTGCCTTCGGAAGTTGTGGGAGCTTCATCCCTGGAGGCTTTCAAGGAGAGATTTGATTGCCACCTGTCAGAAATGGTGTAGGATCTCCTGCTTGGGCAGGGGGTTGGACTAGATGACCTACAAGGTCCCTTCCAATTCTGTCATTCTAATCAGCAGAAGGACTTGCCTCTAGGAGTTGTGGATGCTTCATCCCTGGAAGCTTTTAAGAAGAGACTGGACAGCCACCTGTCAGAAACGGTCTAGGGTCTCTCCTGCTTGAGTACGGGGTTGGACTGGAAGACCTCTTGAGGTCCCTTCCAACTCTGTTCCCCTCTATCAAGAAGAATGGATCCCCGTCGTGCGGAAGGGTGCTAAGAGGCCCCTGCTCGGGACTCACATTCTAAAAACTGATGGGAGAAAGTGAGACACGTGTTTCGAAACGGGACATTTGAAACCAAGACTTGCTTTCCAACAACCAAGGCTCTGGATTAAACAAGGCCCCAGCCTGGGCCTGGCTTAGCTCAACTGTTACCTACTGAAGCTGCTTGGGGCTCTGAAACTAAGACGGAAACTCCTCTCCTCCGCTCGGGTTTTGCATTTGGAGCAGGTTTCTTTTCAGGTGGGGAGGGGGAGTAGAACTCCTCAGCCTCAGAGCGTGTTAATAATGATAACGAGATACCAAATAATACGAATGCCGTGAGGGTCATTTGGAAAAATCCTTTCTTAGGGAGCCCCTAGAAGCCAAGATATGGGCCAAATTTCAATTTTTTTAGGCTTTTACGGTTCTGGAGATTTTGTGATGATGCGTGAGGGCTTAGGTTTTGGGGGGAGGGAAATAAGGGAGAAAAAATTCTGCCTCTGCCTACCCAGCATCCATCGGTATTCATCTGGCTAGCGTCCTTGTCGGGGTGTGAGAGAGTTGAGGGCTGTTTGGAAACTGAAACAGTATTTGCAGTGTAAGCAAGGAGACAGCAAGGAGCCTGGGCGTAGCTTAGCTCAACTGTTCTGTACTAAAGCTGCTTGGTGCTGTGCAACTGAAATTGAAAGTGAACCTCCTCTCCTCCGCTTAATAATAATAATAATAATAATAATAATAATAATAATAATAATAATAATAATAATGGAAATACTCTAAATGCTGTAATAGTCATTTTGAAAAATCCTTTCTTAGTGAGCCCCTAGAAGCCAAGAGGAACATACAGGCCCAATTTCAAGTTTGTAGGCCTTATGGTTCTGGAGATTTTGTGATGATGCGTGAGGAGCATTTCACTTATGTCTGTCTGTCTGTCTGTCTGTCTGTCTATCTATCTATCTATCGTATTCAGCTTTGTTCGGGTATTTTCCCACGTCATTGTAGTTGTGCTTTTAAAGTTGTAGCAACGTTTCGGCAGAATCTCATCTGCCATTATCAGGCTTCTGTATGTATGTATGTATGTACGTATGTATGTGTATATATATATATATGTATGCATATATATATATATATATATATATATATATATATATGTATGTACACACACACACACACACACTAAAGTTGTCCTAAAAATTAAGAAATCGTACGGACTGGTACACCTTTGTTTATGGCATTTGGGTCCAGCCCTAAGCATCTTACTTCTGGCTGTTCCCAGGTGCCTTCCAGGTGTGATGTGACTAGACCAAACCTTTAGGAAACTGAGGAGTTAATTCTCTGACACATCCGAAGGTTTCTGGCTGGGAAACTCCGACTGGAAAACTGTGAAGTTTTCCTCTTTTGCGGACAAGCTCAAGGCGTTGTTGTCGGGCGTCCCCTGCACCCTCGTTTTCCAAACCTGAAACCTCGCGAGCCTCCAGTACGATGCGGGTTTTTTTTTTTAAATAAAAAACCCTCGTACGCGTGCTGCTACCCGATATGTTTCATCTGCGTTCATAAGAGAGATTTAATGGCAGGCCGGACACAGAGCAATCTTGTTTATCTGTGCGGTCCAGAGACAGCATAGGAGAACGGAGGAGCGCATTAAAATTACTGCTAATTCAGCACACAACAAACACATAAGCGTTCTCGCGCTGGGATTCTGGCAACTTAAGACAGCCCGAGCTCCCGACACCAGGCCGGTGAGAAAGCAAAAAAGGCACACGCGACCGAAGGGCAAGATCTTCCCTGTTCATCCCTGTTCACACGCACATGGCTGGTGCATGCATCCCCCTGGCTATTTTGGAGATTAGCAACCAATGAGATGGTCTCTTGAAGGCATCTAAAGGCACCTGAATAGAGGACAATGTCTCTGGACTCGGCTTCAATTCATGTTGCTACCATGTTTCCCCCCCCAAATAAAATTGGGTCTTATCTTAATTCGTGCTCGAAAAGATGCATTATTTTCCAGTTAGGTCTTATTTTCGGGGAAACGGGCTTCCAAATGGGTCCACCTGGCTGACAATCTTAACCGGGGCTTATTTTCGGGGTAGGGCTTACGTTATGAGCATCCTAAAGAACCACGATGGGGTTTATTTTCCAATTGGGTCTTATTTTCAGGGAAACGGGGTGCATTCTGGGCGGGGATCGGTTTAATTTGTACATATTTCAATCCTGAATTTTATATTTTAAATTTTACAGCAGGGGTCCCCAACCCGCAGGGCCGTGGCCTGTTAGGAACGGGGTTGCGCAAGCGGCGGGTGAAGGAGCAAAGCTTCATCTGTGTGTCCGCGGGATCTAGGTTGCAGGCAAAAGTGTGTGGAAAAATTGTCTTCCAGGAAAGTTCATCCCTGGTACTGCAGGCCAAAATAACGAGACAAATGAAGAACGGTTGCGGGAATTCTAAAGAACGGTTGCAGGAATTGGGCGTGTCTAATTTCTTGAAAAGGATGTAAGGGAGACCTGACAACATCTTCCAATACTTGAGGGGCTACTGCAAAGAAGACGGGGTCAACCTATTCCCAAAAGCACCCGAAGGCAGGACAAGAAGCAACGGATGGAAACGCATCAAGGAGCGAAGCAACTGGGAATTAAGGAGAAACTTCCTGACAGGGAGAGCAATTAACCAGGGGAACAGCCTGCCACCAGAAATTGTAGATGCTCCATCACTGGAAGTTTTGAAGTAGAGACTGGACCGCCATTGGTCTGAAATGGTATAGGGTCTCCTGCCTAGGCAGGGGGTTGGACTAGAAGATCTCAAAGGTTCTGTTCTGTCCTATTCTAATTCTATTCTATTCTATTATCCTTTTATTTTGTCATGCTTATGTAGTATATATTGGGAGGTGGTGACCCTTGAAGAGCTGTATGCAATGAAATTTCATTTTAGTATAAATTCAAAGTGACAATAAAGTTATTCTATTCCTATTCCCATACTATATATTCTGCATTCCATTCTATATATTCTGTATTCCACTCTACATTCTATATTCCATTCTATATTCTATATTCCATTCTATATTCTATATTCCATTCTACTATATTCTGCATTCCATTCTATATATTCTGTATTCCACTCTACATTCTATATTCCATTCTATATTCCATTCTATATTCTATATTCCATTCTATATTCTGCATTCCATTCTATATATTCTGTATTCCACTCTACATTCTATATTCCATTCTATATTCCATTCTATATTCTATATTCCATTCTATATTCTGTATTCCATTCTATTTATTCTGTATTCCATTCTATATTCTATATTCCATTCTATATTCTATATTCCATTCTATATTCTGTATTCCATTCTATATATTCTGTATTCCACTCTACATTCTATATTCCATTCTATATTCTATATTCCATTCAATATTCTGTATCCCATTCTATTTATTCTGTATTCCACTCTACATTCTATATTCCATTCTATATCCCCCTCTACATTCTGGTTATTAAATTCTATCTTCTACTCTACTGCTAGAAAGGTCGAGGACCTCCGTCTTGTAATATGCCTTATTTTAACTTCAATGCTTCTGACACGCACGAAACACGTCGCCTCTGGGTGCCCCATAAGTCCGGGGCCCATTGTCCACCAGAGGCAGCAGGAAAGTTGGCGCGTTCAGAGCACCGGCCCCGGAGGAGAAAGGGACCACTGGCCACCGATTCCGGGAATCGTGGGTTCCCATAGAGAGGCAGGCAGATCCCGCCGCTCGGAGAAACTTCCCCCACTTTTTCACGGCAACGCCATACCCCAGCTCACCTCCACGCATGAACGGGGCAGCACGTGGCGTTGCCTTGCGGGAGGCATTAACAAGGGAAGGACGCGGCACCTCTGTATAATATTTCGCGGTCCCCACCGGCAGAAGAAAGAAAGAAAGAAGGGGGGGAAGGGGAGGCCGCCGGCCCTGCTGAAGAATGCAGTTTTGAATTCAATTAAAGTGATTATCTGTTGTGCCAAATAAATTGTGTACGGCGTATATCCTGTAGCAGTTTACACCTAAAGGCTCATTATTTTCCTAACGGTTTCCTCCTGTTTATGCGCTTTCAAATTAAATTGCTGATAATATGTGCCCAAGTTTTTAAAAAACAAAACAAAACAAAACCACACACACACATACACACACACAAAAATACACCCCGAGTGCACCTTGTCCGAAGAAAATTGATTCTCCTTTCCTCCTGAAGCGAGCGATTGCCGGTTTTTATATACTCGGTTCCTGGTGATCATTAGTAATTCAATTTTCTTTTTATTAGCCCCCTTATCTGCTGAGCAATATAGTGGCAGGGCTGACCTCTTTCGCACGGGTAAATGTTTAAAATCTTTTCCCTGATTAATTTTGCCAGTTAAGGAAAAGAGGAGAAATGGGCCGGCTCTTAGCCATCACAATGAATATCGCTTAATGTTGATGGTGATGGAATTTCTAATGCCAAGCAAATTGATTGAGCGCCGCAATTACGGCCCTCTCCTAACTCAAGGGAAATGGGATGGTGTTCTCCTGGACGCAGTCTTTTTGGTTATTTAAAACAATCCAATTTGCAAGGATAATTATATATTAGTGTTTTATCTTCCACTTGAAATGAACAGGGGAGTTTCGATACTGGCCCGGCAATAGCAGGTTATTGCCGCAAATTACTCGGTATCTGCTTTCTTTCACATAAAGAGCGAATTAGGCAATCAATTACCAGGAAAAGGTGGGCCAGGAAACAGGGAGGGGCAAGGCTGCCCTCTACAGGTCAGGGGAGGAGGTGTCATGTGAGCCGCGGCTGAAGCGGGGCGGCGGCGGGGGGCGCGGGACGCACAGCAAGTCGCCCCGCTGCTCCGGCCTCTGGAGCAGGCCCCCAACATGATGAGGATGGGGATGGTGAGGATGGAGGAGGAGGAGGAGGAAGAAGGGGGGAGAGGAGGAGATGAGAAGGAGGAGGAAGAAGTGGGAGAGGGGGAGGAAGAAGAGGAAGGAGGAAGATAAAGGGAAAGAGGAAGGAGGGAGGGAGGGAGGGAGGGAAGGAAGGAAGGAAGGAAGGAAGGAAAGGAAGGAAGGAAGAAGAGAAGGAAGAGAAGGAAGGAAAGGAAAGAAGGAAAGGAAAGGAAAGGAAAGGAAAGAAGGAAAGGAAAGAAGGGGATAAAAGGAAAAGGAAGGAAGGAAGGAAGGGGATAAAGGGAAAAAGGAAGAGAAAGAAGGAAGGAAGGAAGGAAGGAAGGGGATAAAGGGAAAAAGGAAGAGAAGAAAGGAAGGAAGGAAGGAAGGAAGGAAGGAAGGAAGGAAGGAAGGAAGGAAGGAAGGAAGGAAGGAAGGAAGGAAGGGAAGGGAAGGAAGGAAGGAAGGAAGGGGATAAAGGGAAAGCAGAAGAGGAGGAGGAAGAAGGGAGGATAAAGGGAAAGAGGAAGAAGAGAAGAAGGAAGAGGAGGAAGGAGGAGGAGGAGGAAGATAAACGGAAAGAGGAAGAAAAGGAAGAAAGGAGGATAAAGGGAAAGCAGGAGGAGAAAGAGAGGAGGAGAGGGGAGGAAGAGCAGGAGGAGAAAGAAAGAAAAAGAAGAGGAAGGAGGAGAGAGGAGGAGGAGGAGGAGGGAGGAGGAGGAGGAGGAGGAGGAGAGAGGAGGAGGAGGAGGAGAGGAAGATAAAAAGGAAGAGGAGGAAGAGGGAAAGGGAAGGAGGAAGAGCAAGTAAAGGAAGAAGAAAAAGAGGAGAAAGGAAGAGGAGGAGGCAGGGCCAGGAACAGCTTGCTAGCTGTTGCAACTAAACAGGCCCTACTCAAATTACCTGCAGGACCTTATTATCAGGTGCGTTGGGTGGGCTGAACCTTCTTCATTCAGCCTAATGTTACCATTCCAGAAAACTTCCACTCCAACCAATAACTCCGAGACAGGCAGCTTCTCCAAAGTTCCTTTTATTTCGGATAGTTAAACTGGCACAACTGAGGAACCCCGAATCTTGAAAATCCGGGTTTCCTTGCCGCAAGTAAAAAATTACAAATCCGTCCCCTGTACCCATCACTGCATCACTTGCCCCAATCGCCATCCCTCCCAACTCGAGACCTCCCCTCACCCAGGTGCAGAAACGACATGACCTTGACTTAGGAAAAAAAAAAATTGCTACCATGTCTCTAACTACATGCACTCCCAGAGAAATTCCACCCTCCCATTTTCCCAGGCTCAAAATGTGACAGCGTGGGAGCAGCTGGTCTCAACACGGCTTCCAAAGCTGACATCTTTCTTCCCCCTCCCATTTAAAGATTTTTTTAAAAAAAAAGCTGTGTGAAAGACTTGGTTTCCACCCCCCGCATGCAATTCCGTTTATGAGGAAGTCAAGAGTCAGCTGGCGGGGAGTAAACTAAATAAAGAGCAGGCAAAACAGCTGCAAAGCACATCTGTCTTTGAAGCCTCGCGCGCGCCCCCCCGCCAGATCTTCAAACAGCTTTCCGAAATTGTCAACGTTTTCAAAAGCTGCAAAAATACCAGAAAGGTGCCAAGCTGCCTAAACGCTCAGCGATTAGGGTTTTTTTAAAAAAAATTTATTTTACACCTGTTCCTCCAACTTGCTCAAGGGACAGAGGGATCTTCTTCCTCCTATCATCTTCCTCTCTAAGGTACAGGCCAGTAGGGCAAAGAAAGCCGAAGCAACGGAGAGCCAAAGAGTCACGTCCCAAGCTCAGAACCTGGGTGGGTCTCAGCAAACCATAAGCCACAAGCCGGAGAAGCCCCCACGCCGCCGATGAGCGATCGGCCGAGACTCCAAAATTTGCATGGCCCCAAATCTCTGAAAATTCAGATCACTTTCAACAGCTCAATCCCAAATATGGACAAAATGGATAAAAATCGATTTTTAAAATTTCTTAAAGTTTAAATCGGATTTTTCTTTAAAAAAGAAATTTTTAATCAAATTTATTTTAACAAAATGCTTTTGGAATAAAAATCTACCTAGAGAGTTTTCTGTTTAAGATACATTGATAATTTAGATTTAATTCAGCGTCAAACGGAGCTTAGTGGTGTAGCACGAGGCTGTCTATTCTGCAATATTTACATTTTGGGGACAACTCATTCCACGAATCCAAGCTCTACAAAGCTGAGACTAACATACACTGCATGGGTGCATTCAGACACTTTCACAGCAGAGATGACAGCTGCTCTTTAAAAATTAGGATTTAAACTGAGTTGGTTTGAATCAAGCCTTTTTTTTTTTTACTAGTGATTTAAACCGTGATTCAAATTGTGGTTTAAATCCGCTTGATTTAAATCAAGTCTGCCCTGAAAATGGATCACAAGGTTTTTCGGAAGCAGGAAGCAACCTGTTCTGACCTAGGCTTCCCCAACAGGATGAAGCCAAGTCTTTGTCTTGATAAACCCCTTATATTTAATTTACAATGAATTTCCTCTCCAGCAAAATCCCAGCAAAGAGTCTTT
Source organism: Pseudonaja textilis (assembly GCF_049901715.1). Lineage (NCBI taxonomy): Eukaryota > Metazoa > Chordata > Lepidosauria > Squamata > Elapidae > Pseudonaja > Pseudonaja textilis. Next base: position 198,689,588 of record NC_141992.1, on the reverse strand, counting down.
CAAGAGAGTTCACAACTACAGACCTTTATCAGGCTGTGGGAGTTGCCAGGCCAGTATTTTACAAACGCCACACTGTAGCAGCAATGACTTGGCAAGAAGTCAGGAACAGATCTTCACCCTCATGAATTGAACTAATTGCCTCCTGAAAAAAATCATTCCCCTTTCGCTTCTCTTTTATTTCCTCTGGGAGGGGCCATTCACCGTCCACCTGTGGCTTTACTCTTGAGTCAGCCCTTGTTCCTTAGCTTTTCCCTTCCTCTGGCAGCTCTGTGCATGCGCACAGTGGGAACAGGCTCCAGCTGTTCTTCTTCCCCACTGATCTCTGACTCCGAAGGCAGCTGTCGGACAGCAGATGGCCCCATCTCTGCCTCTGATGCAGAGCCCTCGTCAGAGCCTTCCCCAGACTCCAGGACTGGCCCAGGTTCCTCCCCAACCTCCTCACTGTCCAAATCTGCTGCCAGCTCCACTGGCCACTATCAGGCCACAACACAACCCACCCGTTATCCCCACCCTTAAAATACACCGAATGGGGTACTGCAACATCCAGGACCCCCGGCCTTTCCAGGAACATTAGCTACAGCCCTCCAGAAGATGGGAGAAAAGACCCTCGCTGGTCCTCATTGCTTGGCTAGAGACCCTCTAACAAAAAAAATCAGTGTTCAGATAGGAACGAGAATAACTCACCCGAGAGAACCACAATAGCTGGCCTCTTGGCGCGTGACAGTCGTGGCTTGGCCATCCCACCCAGAGCCAAGGGCAACAGGTCCAACTTGCCACCACCACCCACACAACATCTCCCACTTCAAAGCATCACTTACCTTCTTTGGGCGAACCAGGAGCGCGAGAGGCCGGCAGCCGGCGCAACCGGTGCTTGCCGATCTGCACGAGGCCCTTTGTGCCGGTCCGGCGGGCGGTGGGAGAGGACCTTCCCCGTGCAGCGTGGCGTTTCCGGAGGCAGTAGCGGCTTTTCAGGAGCAGGGTAGGAGAGCTGGAAGGAGAAGCAGAACGCTGGTCAGTATCCTTCACCGCAAGGCGCCTCGGACACCAGCAGGTGCAACTTGCAAAGGCACCACGCAGAAAGGCCTTGTGCCTATCACGCACAGAACCACAGGAGCAAATGGCCATTGGTCCCCTCACGAGAGCCCCAATGCTCTCGGGGGGCAAAGTGCAAGCACCGCATAAAACCACCTGGGTAGGAGGATCTTCTCCAAGCGCACTTGAATAACTCCAAGCGCACTTGTTCTCTAAACGTGGCTCCGGCCACAAGGCAGCATTCCAACGTGTTCCCCTCACCTGAAAGTCCTCCAGGTGGTCTGGACCAGAAACCCAGCCTGTCTGTCCCCTTCATCTTGCTGAATTGGACAGGCCTGCAGAATCCATTAACTTTTGCAAAGTTCAATCCTATCCGGTCCCCTCTTCCTCATTCCTCTATTCTATTCTATATTCTATTCTTCCTTCTATTCTATTCTATATTCTATTCTATTCTATATTCTATTCTATTCTTCCTTCTATTCTATTCTTCCTTCTATTCTATTCTATATTCGATTCTTCCTTCTATTCTATTCTTCCTTCTATTCTATTCTATATTCTATTCTTCCTTCTATTCTATTCTATATTCTATTCTTCCTTCTATTCTATTCTATATTCGATTCTTCCTTCTATTCTATTCTTCCTTCTATTCTATTCTATATTCTATTCTTCCTTCTATTCTATTCTTCCTTCTATTCTATTCTATATTCTGTTCTTCCTTCTATTCTATTCTTCCTTCTATTCTATTCTATATTGTTCTTCCTTCTATTCTATTCTATATTCTATTCTTCCTTCTATTCTATTCTCTATTTTTCCTTCTATTCTATTCTATACTCTATTCTTCCTTCTATTCTATTCTATATTCTATTCTTCCTTCTATTCTATTCTATACTCTATTCTCCCTTCTATTCTATATTCTATTCTTCCTTCTATTCTATTCTGTATTCTATTCTTCCCTCTATTCTATTCTATATTCTAGTCTTCCTTCTATTCTATTCTATATTCTATTCTTCCTTCTATTCTATTCTATATTCTATTCTTTCTTCCTTCTATTCTATTCTATATTCTATTCTTCCTTCTATTCTATTCTATATTCTATTCTTCCTTCTATTCTATTCTATACTCTATTCTTCCTTCTATTCCATTCCTCTTATCTCTGTATCTTTATCTCTGTATTATCTTCATTTTTTTCTCTTCTCTTCTCTTCTTTCCTCTATTTATTCCATTCCATCCTATCCTCTCTCCTCTTCATTATCCTACTCTATCCTGTCCTGTCCCTCTATTCTCTCCTTCATTCCTCGACTCTATATTCTATTCTATTCTGCATTCTATTCCATATTTCCTCTTCGTTTTTCTCTATTCTTCAGTCCTCTATTCTATTTCCATTCCAGTCCAGTCCACTCCCTTTCATAACCAGGATGAGCAACCAAAGTTAAAAGGAAAAAAAACGGGGGGGGGGGCAGAGGGGGGGACAAAGATCCTTCTAGCAGAATCTGGAACTTACCTGGCGCTTCCTTTCCTCTTTGTGATTTTCGGCCAGCTCCTCAGTCTATAATTTAAAAAGCCGGCAGTTCCCAAGGCGCCTCTCGGGCTGCCCTGGGCAAGGCTGCCCTGTCCGAGAGGGACCCGCCTCAGGGCTTGGAGGGAGGTGCTGGCACCCACACAGGAGGCCTCCTCCCCGGGCCCAACCCCTTCCTTCCGCTTCCAAGTGAAGACCGAGGCCAAGGGGGAAGGGGCAGACTTCGCACTCGCCGCTTTCCACCTGTACTGGCTGGAGGAAGCCGCCAGCTTCGCCTGCGGGGCGGGTTTCTTTGGCTTGGCCCCCAGTTCGAGAGGCCCTCCCCTGGATTGCAGTTTAGGGGAGGCCGTGGCCACGCAGGCGGAGAACCGGGGGGTGCTTTCGGGGGCCCTGGAAACGGCCCACCGCTTCACGCTTCGCGGGGATTTGCCGGGATTGGCCACCCAGGTGTAGTTGACTCCCCTGAAGCGGGAAGACCGGCCGGTGACCGGCGAGGAAGACGGCTTCTGGACCAATAAAAGGGCGGACTTGTTTGCGGGAAGACTCGTCCCAGAACTGGAAGACGCCGAGGCCTCCTCGCCCGAAGGGTTGCAGCCCCCCGACAGGGCCACGCTCCTGGGGGAGCTGAGCTCGACTGCCCCAGTAGGAGAGGGCTGGCGGTTTGAGCCACGCAGGGGTGCAACCTGGGATGCTGGTTTCTTCCCGAGGGGGAGAGACCTCGCCCCCTGCTCAGGCGAGGCGAGACACCGGCGAGGCTCAGATTTCAACGTAATGGCCCCCTCGCTGAGAGTCCGGCCTAAGCTGGGGGTCAGCACGCTCCCCCCGACAGGCTTCTTCGGACTTCCACCCATAGCCAGGCCTTTGCAACGGGGTGGGTGGAACGCTTCTTGGTTGTGTCCCGAGTCCGTGGACAAAGGCCAAGGAGCCGCGGACGGGCATCGGCTGGAAGACGACGGGGACTTTCTTGACCCTGGAAAGTCCGTCGGAAACCCTGAGCCGGCGGCGTCACTCGCCACGGAGTCAGCTGGCGGCCCAACGTTGGCCTTTGCGCTGGAGTGAGGCCTTGCTTCCAAAAGTATCGGCGGTGGCTCGGGAGCCTCCTTACCGGCACAGCTCTGGGCCGCCCAGGAAGTCCCCGGAGAAACGCTGGTGGCCGAAGACAGGGTCGGTCTAGGCGGAGCGTTGACTAGAGAGTATTTCTTCCTCCAGGTAGTCGCGTTGGCCTGGCCGGGCGGGAAATCTCGGGAGGGTTGCTGGCCGTATCTAGCGCTGAAGGTCGCTTGGCTCTCGAAGTTAGGAAGTTTAGGGTTCCTCCACCTGGAACGCGAAGGAGGCGGAGGAGGAACTGGCGCATTCCCATGGGCGTTTTTATGGTCATTGATGAGGCCTGAAAAACAGAACAAGAGTTGGAAGGGACCTCGGAGGTCTTCTAGCCCACCCCCACGTGCTTAAGTAGACCTTAGAACGGGAGTCACCAACCTCTTGGACCTCAAGGACCACCAAACTCATAATTTTAAATCCCGCGGACCCTGGGAAAATCCCAAAAAAAGTCTGCAGGAAAATCCCCCACCCCGTTTTCCTACCAATCGATCCTTGTTTATTTGGGATCGCAAGATACCGTCTCCAACTCTGTTCTCAGGGGGAAAGAGAGAGAGAGAGAGAGAGAGAGAGACTTTTGGCTTCATGCAAGGAAAGCGCAGAAGTCTTTCTCTCCCCCCAAACTGCGCCAGAAATGAGTCTTTGTGAGACTTGGCGCAGCCTCTTGGAGCAGGAGGCCTTGCAGGGTCCCAAAAGACTCATTTCTGGGGGAGTTTGGGGGAGAGAAAGAAAGACTTTGGCTGCTTTCCTTGTGTGCACCCAAAAGCAGAAGAAGAAAGCAGAGAGAAGCAGCCCGGTGGCCAGGCCAGGCGTGTGGGCTGAATGGGGCGAGTTCCCCCCCTCCGCCCTTTCCCCTCCCCTCACTCCGTGTTGTTCACAATGCGACACAAGCTTTGTGTTCCCACAGGCCATGTGGGCGGCACAACCTTGTGTTCTCACGCAGCCGGGATTAATTGCTTTGGGGGGGACATTTCTCTGCGGACCACCAACATTTTCTCGTGGACCACCAGTGGTCCCTGGCCCACCGGTTGCTGACCACTATTCCAGCCCACTCCTGCCTGCTTAAGATGCATGTAAACATTTTTATGTGCTAGGAAACATATTGCGGCCTTGGCTCTCCAGAGTTGTTAAGAAAATCACTGCAGCTGTTGTAAGTTGCTCAGGGAATCTGGCTTCCCCACTGAGTTTACTTGTCAGAAAATTGACCCTGGGACACCGCAATGGTAATAAACGTTAGATGTTGCAGCATAAATTCCAGCCCAGAAAACACACAGATGACTGATTCATCAGGATCATTAACTTCTTTATAAACTTAATAACATAAGTAGAGTTTACAATACCATTGGTAGATTCTTTCAACATGGAAAGGTTACAAGCAAACACAAACAGAAGCAGACAACCTACAGCTCCAGGTCAGAGCAGAAATAAGTCTCAGTTTCAATTCTCAGCAAAGCAAACAGAATCAAACCAACCCCAGGCTATCAGCTCCCATTGGCTGGTCCGTTGCCATGCTTACTCACTTGCTGACTTTGTTAACCATGTCTCTGCCGGTTAATGAATATATTCTAACAATAAATACTAGTCAGTTTCCAAGAGTCCCAATTTGGATCATATGACCATAGGGATAGCAATAGCACTTAGACTTATATGTTTCACACTGCACTCCACAGCCCATTTAAGCAGTTTACAGAGTCAGCCTCTTGCCCCCAACAATCTGGGTCCTCATTTTACCCACCCCAGAAGGACGGAAGGCTGAGTCAACCTTGAGCCAGCCAGGATCGAACTGCTGGCAATGGGCAGAGCCTGCAATACTACGCTCTAGCCACTACACCACCATGGGCCTTCCTTCCTTCCTTCCTCTTCCTTCCTTCTCTCCCTTCCTTCCTTCCTTCCCCTTCCTTCCTTCCTTCTCTCCCTTCCTTCCTCCCTTCCCCTTCCTTCTTTCCTTCCTTCCCCTTCCTTTCTTCCTTCTCTCCCTCCCTTTCTTCCTTCCTTCCTACTTAGCAATAGTACTTCAGACTTATATACTGTTTCACACTACACTCCACAGCCCATTTAAGCGGTTTACAGAGTCAGCCTCTTGCCCCCAACAATCTGGGTCCTCATTTTACCCACCCCAGAAGGACGGAAGGCTGAGTCAACCTTGAGCCAGCCAGGATCGAACTGCTGGCAGTGGGCAGAGTCAGCCTGCCATACTGCATTCTCACCACTAGGTCACCACGCCCTCCCTTCCTCCCCACTAGCACTTAGACTTATATACCGCTTCACAGTGCTTTTACAGCCCTCTCTAAGCGGTTTACAGTGTTAGCCTCTTGCCTCCAACAATCTGAGGTTCGTCTGACCAAGTCAACGGGGAAGCCCGATCCACTTAACAACCGGGTGACTAACTTGTCAACTGCAGGGATTCACCTAACGACGATGGCGAGAAAGAAAGTAAAATGGAGCAAAGCTCAGATAAACAAGTGTCCGACTTAGCAACAGACGTTTTGGGCTCAACTGGGGTCGTAAGTTGAGGACCACCTGTATGCTGGAAGCCAGCTGAGAGGAGCAGTTAAGGCAGCAGGCAGCTAGACGCCAGGCAATTGTGAGTTCTAATCGGACTAACCCTACTGGGTGACCTTGGGCCAGTCCCTCTCTTTCTACTCCCAACATCAGGTCCAGGCAACAAGCCAGCCAGATAAGACCCCACAGCTGGGTTTCATGGCTAAGGTGGGACTAGAACTCCCACCCTCCTGGTGATTGGCCCAAAGTCCCCCAGCCAGCTCTCATGACTAAGGTGGGACTAGAACTTCCTGGTGAGTGACCTAAAGTCACCCAGTCTGCTTTCGTGGCTAAGGTGGGACTAGAACTCCCACCCTCCTGATGATTGGCCCAAAGTCCCCCAACCTCTTTTCATGGCTAAACTGGGACTAGAACTCCCCGTCTCCTGGAGATTGGGCCAACCTCACCCAGTCTGCTTTCATGCCCAAGCTAAGACTAGAACTCCCAGTTTCCTGTGATTGGCCCAAAGTCACCTAGTCTGCTTTCATGGCTAAGGTGGGACTAGAACTCCCACCCTCCTGGTGATTGGCCCAAAGTCCCCCAAACTCTCTTCATGGCTAAGGTGGGAATAGAACTCCCCGTCTCCTGGAGATTGGGCCAACCTCACCCAGTCTGCTTTCATGCCCAAGCTAAGACTAGAACTCCCAGTTTCCTGCGATTGGCCCAAAGTCACCTAGTCTGCTTTCTAAGGTGGGACTAGAACTCCCACCTCCTGGTGATTGGCCCAAAGTCCCCAGCCAGCTCTCATGACTAAGGTGGGACTAGAACTTCCTGGTGAGTGACCAAAGTCACCCAGTCTGCTTTCATGGCTAAGGTGGGACTAGAACTCCCACCCTCTTGGTGATTGGCCCAAAGTCCCCCAACCTCTTTCATGGCTAGGTGGGACTAGAACTCCCACCCTCCTGATGATTGGCCCAAAGTCCCCAGCCAGATCTCATGACTAAGGTGGGACTAGAACTTCCTGGTGAGTGACCTAAAGTCACCCAGTCTGCTTTCATGGCTAAGGTGGGACTAGAACTCCCACCCTCCTGGTGATTGGCCCAAAGTCCCCCAACCTCTTTTCATGGCTAAACTGGGACTAGAACTCCCCGTCTCCTGGAGATTGGGCCAACCTCACCCAGTCTGCTTTCATGCCCAAGCTAAGACTAGAACTCCCAGTTTCCTGCGATTGGCCCAAAGTCACCTAGTCTGCTTTCATGGCTAAGGTGGGACTAGAACTCCCACCCTCCTGGTGATTGGCCCAAAGTCCCCCAAATTCTCTTCATGGCTAAGGTGGGACTAGAACTCCCTGTCTCCTGGAGATTGGGCCAACCTCACCCAGTCTGCTTTCATGCCCAAGCTAAGACTAGAACTCCCAGTTTCCTGCGATTGGCCCAAAGTCACCTAGTCTGCTTTCGTGGCTAAGGTGGGACTAGAACTCCCACCCTCCTGGTGATTGGCCCAAAGTCCCCCAGCCAGCTCTCATGACTAAGGTGGGACTAGAACTTCCTGGTGAGTGACCTAAAGTCACCCAGTCTGCTTTCATGGCTAAGGTGGGACTAGAACTCCCACCCTCTTGGTGATTGGCCCAAAGTCCCCCAACCTCTTTTCATGGCTAAGGTGGGACTAGAACTCCCACCCTCCTGATGATTGGCCCAAAGTCCCCCAGCCAGCTCTCATGACTAAGGTGGGACTAGAACTTCCTGGTGAGTGACCTAAAGTCACCTAGTCTGCTTTCATAGCTAAGGTGGGACTAGAACTCCCACCCTCCTGATGATTGGCCCAAAGTCCCCCAAACTCTCTTCATGGCTAAACTGGGACTAGAACTCCCCGTCTCCTGGAGATTGGGCCAACCTCACCCAGTCTGCTTCCATGCCCAAGCTAAGACTAGAACTCCCAGTTTCCTGCGATTGGCCCAAAGACCTAAGGCGGGACTAGTACTCACCGCCTCCTGGTGATTGGCCCAAACTCACCCAGCCGGCTTTTGTGGCTAAGGCGGGACTAGAACTCCCCATCTCCTGGCTTTCTAACCTGAGGCCCTCGCCACTAAACCAACCTGTCTCTCAACTATGCACTATACGGGCCACACACCTTTCGACTCACCATACTAGCCTTCTTCACTGGACTTCAATTCCCAGAAATCCCGGGAGCTGAAGTCCACCAGTCTTACAGTTGCCAAGTTTGGAGACCGCCCCCCCGCACCGGCCTAGCAGCATTATAGAGCTGATGGGCACCTCAGAGGCCATCCAGTCCAACCCTCCCAGCCCACCTGACGCCCCCAGGGAAGCGGGGTGACAGTCTCTGCCTTCCCTTCCCCGCAAGGGTCCGAGGCAGGGCCTGCGGAGGCCGGGTCCCTAGGGGCCCCCGCTGACCGCCCCCTCCCCAGGAAGGGTCCCCGACCTCGCCCGAGGAGGGAAGGAGGGAGGGAGGGAGGGAGGCCGGCCTGCTCCCACCTACCAACCACCCCGCCCGGCTTTCCCTCCGGGCCCACTCCCCGAGGCCCGACTACACCTCCCATCGGCCCCAGCGGAGGCCCCACCTTGAAGCAAGCGGATCTGCCGCCTCAGCCGCTCCTGCTCGGGCTCCATCCGAGCCTCCGCTCCAACCGCCGCCGTCGCCCCTATGACGCCATCGCCGCGCGACGGGCGAGCCCTCCTTTTACGCGTCGCGTCGCGTCGCCTCTAGAGGGCGAGCGAGAGCCGGCTCGCAACCCGACACTTCCGGCTCTGCGGCGAAGGGGGGGGGGAAACTCAAGAGCCCCCGCAAAGGGCCTAAACCGGGCCTAGCGCCACGGATCCCATCATCCCCAGCCCCCCTGCCAAAACCCTGTCTTCCTTTGCAGCGGGAGGGATTGAGAGGCCTAAGCCCGCCTTGCTTTCCTGCTTGTCCGCCCAAGCGTGAAGGTGCTCGCTCTGGCCTGGCCTCTCCCTGGTAGACTGCCTCTGGCTAATGGAGGCTCCACCGTCCAGGCGGAGTGGCTTTCCCGACGGAAAAAGGAGAGAGTGAAGCTTCCCACTTGGAGCAGCAGCAGCAACAACAACGGGTTCCATATTAACAAAACGCGCCACTTTCATTTAATAGAATTGGAAGGGACCATGGAGGTCTTCTAGTCCAACCCCACTTCCCCCCCCCCACTCAAGCAGGAGACCCAATCCAGTCCGTCCTCGATTTACGAACACAACTGAGCCCCAACATATTTCCATTGCTAAGCAGGAAAGTGATTTTCCCCATTGTTGTGACCTTTCTTGCCCCCTGTCGTTAAGTGAACCTCTGCAGTTGCTAAGTTAGCCACACGAATCTGGCTTTCCCCATTGGCTTGGCTTCTTGGAAGGTCTCAAAAGGTGGTCACGGGACCACCAAGGACAGTGCAACCGTCATAAATATGGGTCAGTTGCCAAACATCTCAGTTTTGATCACCCGACCATGGGGATGCTGCAAAGGTTGTAATTGTGAAATAGCCACAGCACTTAAACTTTTGTACCGCTTGGAAGTGCTTTCCATCCCTCTCTAAGTGGTTTACAGAGTCAGTCTCTGGCCCCCAACAATCTGGGTCCTCAATTTACCCACCTGGGAAGGACGGAAGGCTGAGTCAACCCTGAGCAGGTCAGGATCAAACTCCTGACAGTGAGCAGAATTAGCCTGCAATTCTGCGCTCGAACAACTGCGCCACCATGGAAAGGAAGGAAAGAGAGAGAAGGAGAAAGAAGGAAGGAAAAAGGAAGCAAGCAACAGCACTTCTATACCGCTTCACTGTGCTTTTACAGCCCTCTCTAAGTGGTTTACAGAGTCAGCCTCTGGCCCCCAACAATCTGGGTCCTCATTTTACCCGCCTCGGAAGGACGGAAGGATAAGTCAATAGTGAGCCGGTGGGAATCGAACTCCTGACAGTGAGCAGAATTAGCCTGCAATACTGCATTCTAACCACTTCCTTCCTTCCTTCCTCGTCTCCCTCTCTCTCTCCCTCCTCTTTCTCTCTTTCCATCCCTCCTTCCCGCCAATATCCATCATTCTTCCTCCTTCCTTCCGTCCTACTAAGCAACAGCACTTCTATACCGCTTCACAGTGCTTACCATCCCTCCCGAAGCGGTTTTACCTCTGGCCCCCAACCATCGGGGTCCTTCTCATTTTACCCACCATGGAAGGATGAGTCAACCTTGAGCCTGGTGAGCTTCGGACTGCCAAATCGTAGTCAGCTGAAGTAGGCTGCAGTACTGCACCCTCTGCCACCGTGGCTCATAAAACGGTCATAAGTCGCTTTTTTTTCCAGGGCCATTCTAACTTTTCGAACCATCGCTAAATGAACCGTTGTAAGTCAAGGACTGCCCTGTACCATTGGAGGCAGCTGGTGGTCCAACCTCTTGAACCAGTTCCACAAAGCCTCCCTGCTCCGCATGGATTTTGCAAAACGTTTTCCTGCTTCTGAACAGGAGCCAATTCCATCGTCCCTAGGCACATCTGCATGCAGTGGTAAAGTAACCCCTTTCGTCCAGACGCGGGACGTGCGTTCATCTTCCAGGTGTGTCCCATCACTTAAACTCTCCCTGAGTAGTGCTGGAATGATCACTTGACGCCTTGCAAAATTTACCCTTGCCAAATTGCACATCTGATTTGCAGGTTGCAAATCCAATAAATACATTAAAATAAAAGCAAGGAAGCGGGAGGATCGCTCCTTGCAACAGCGAGCAAACTGCAAATCTGACTTGCGGGTGGCAGACCAAATAAGTACAGCTAGTCCCCGACTTACAACAGTTCGTTTAGTGCATGTAGTGGATAAAATGAAATGAAGAAAAACAAAATAAATAATAATAAAAATTAAAATGAAATAAAATAATCAATAATAGAATAAAAGAAATAATAAAAGAAATTAAAAGAAAATAGTAAAACAAAATACATTTAAATGTAAATAAAATGAAATAAAATAAAATAAAATAAAATGAATTAAAATTAACTAAAATTAATTAACCTTAAGTAAAATTAACATCAATTAATTAAAATAAAATCATAAAATAAAATAAATTAATAAAAGAAAAGAAACTAGAGGCAGGGGTCACTTTTGCAAAAGCGAGCAGAGTCTTTGAACAACGGCAAAGCCCCCCCCTTCCGCCCCCCCCCTTCCCCGGGAAAGAGAGCCCGTTTAGGACGGTTAAACTCCTTTCGCCCCAAGAAACGGCTCGTTCATCCTTTTAATGAACGCAGCCTTGCTCTGGCGCTAGGACCCCAATTAACTCACTGACACGTCAGAAACCGGAGCTGCCTGGGGGGCGGGGGGGGGGAGAAGGAAGAGGGGGGCTCCTGGTGGCTGAGTAGCAAAAGAGCTGAGTGCAGCAGAACTGCACTACTTACTCCGCAAGAGCTGAGCCAGCGGATTGCAGGAACCTGGAAAAGGGAGAGACATGGGTGGGGGGTGGCTTCACAGTGCTTTTACGGCCTTCTCTAAGTGGTTTACACAGTCAGCATATTGCATTGAGCCAGTGAGAATCGAACTCCTTGCTGTGGGCAGAGTTAGCCTGCAACACTGCATTCTAAGCGCAAGGAAGGAAGGAAGGAAGGAAAGAAGGAAGGAAGGAAGGAAGGAAGGAAGGAAGGAAGGAAGGAAGGAAGGAAGGAAAGAAGGAAGGAACAAAGGAAGGAAGGAGGGAAGGAAAGAAGGAAGGAACGAAGGAAGGAAGGAAGGAAGAAGGAAAGAAGAAGGAAGGAAGGAAGGAAGGGAAGAAGGAAGGAAGGAAGGAAGGAAAGAAGGAAGGAAGGAAAGAAGGAAGGAAAGAAGGATGGAAGGAAGGATGGATGGAAGGAAGGAAGGAAAGAAGGAAGGAAGGAAAGGAGGAAGGAAGGAAGGAAAGGAGGAAGGAAGGAAAGAAGGAAGGAAGGAAGGATGGAAGGAAGGAAGGAATAGCACTTAGACTTATATATCGCTTCACAGTGCTTTTACAGCCTTCTCTAAGCGGTTTGCAGAGTCAGCCTCTTGCCCCCCAACAATCTGGGTCCTCATTTTAGAGACCTCAGAAGGACAGAAGGACGAGTCAACCTTGAGCCGGTCAGGATCGAACTGCTGGCTGTGGAAAGAGTCAGCCTGCAATACTGCATTCTAACCACTGCGCCACCGTGGCTTCCTTCTTCTTGTTTCCCTCCCTTCTCATTTTCCTTCCTTCCTTCCTTCCTTCCTTCCTTCCTTCCTTCCTTCCTTCCTTCCTTCCTTCCTTCGCACTTAGCCGCTTCACAGTGTTTTCCAGCGTTCTCTAAGCGGTTTAGAGCCAGCCTCTTGCCTCCCTAACAATCTGCGTCCTCATTTTACCCACCTTGGAAGGACGGAAGTCTGAGTCAATCATGATCCGGTGGGATTCGAGCTGCCAAACGGTTGGCAGTCAGCAGAAGTAGCCTGCAGTACTGCCCGACCATGGATCCAGATCCACTTCTCTGGAAGACCCTTGGCCAGTGGTTTTCCAAACGGCATTTCCAGGAATTCCTGCCCAGGTGTTTTCCTCCCACTTGAAACCCCCTTGTGGAAAACCTGGGTGTTGAGAAATGTGTTGTTGAAAAGGCCCTTCTCGAAGAAGCCGATTGGGTTAGGATGGGAGACCACGAAGAGATCCCAAACTGTGGCCTGGACTGGGAAATTGAAAAGCTGTCCCAGCATCGGTTGGGGCAAACTGCCTCCCGATTATCACTGCATATGAGCAGGAGGTTGGATCTTCCAAGATCCCTTCCAGCTCTATTATTCCGCTCTGTTCTGTTCTGTTTTATTCTTTCCTGTTCTGTTCTATACCCTATTCTGCGTTCTGTTCTGTTCTGTTCTATTCAACTCTACTCTATTCTTATTCCTATATTCTATTCTACTCTACTCTATTCTATTCATTCCATTCCATATTCTATATTCTTTGTATTTTGTATATTCTATTCTGTTCTATTCTTCATACCAATATTTATTCTATTCTATTCCATTCCATTCCATTCTATTCTATTCTTATTACCAATATTTATTCTATTCTATTTTTATTCTGCTCCATTCCATTCATCCACCCTACTCCATTCTCCACTCTCCATTCTAGTCCACTCCATTATTCTATTCTATTCTATTCTATTCTATTCTATTCTATTCTATTCTATTCTTATTCTATTCTATATTCTATTCCATTCCATTCCATTCCATTTATTCTATTCTCTGTATTTTGTATATTCTATTCTATTCTATTCTATTCTATTCTGTTCTATTCTATTCTATTCTTTCCTTATTCTATTCTATTCTATTCTATTCCATCCCATCTATTCTATTCTTATTACCAATATTTATTCTATTCTATTCTTATTCTTTCCTTATTCTATTCTATTCTATTCTATTCTATTCTATTCTATTCTGGATTAGGTTAGGGGAATCCGTTGCCAAGCATCTAACCATGTGACCCCCTGGGATACTGCAAACAGTTGTAAGCGTGAAAAACAGCCGTAGGGGCCCCTTTTTTTTTCAGCGCCGTTGCAACTTCGGCCACTAAATGAGCTGTTGTTGAGTTGAGGAATACCCCCGTGCCATACACCTAGACACGGCTCTGGGCCGCTTACCACCAAGTGCAAAAAACCTGCCGAGAAGAAACAAAGGGACTTATAACGCAAGCCGGGGAGCCTGAAACGCCATGTTTGTTTGTTTACTCAGAGTTTTGGAGCCGCTGTGTCTGTGAAAGCCCGCCATGAATAAATAAAAAGCAGAACACTGCAACGTCCAGGATAACACACAACAACACAACGTCCCCCCCCCCCGCTCCCCAGGTGAAGGTAGCTGTCGTTGGGAGCCTTAAGCGGCCTCCGCCACCCTTGCCGACTTCTTTAACAGAGGGTCTGGGGCGTGCCGGGGGAGGCCTCGGGGGTCCCCTTCCTCTCGTAGGGGCTGTCCTCGAATTGCGGCTTCTCCTTCTCCCCAGGCTGGAGGCAGCAAAAGAGCCGTGCCAGGGCCGAGGGGATGGACAAGGCGGAGGCCAAAGCCATCTGGCGGACCTGCTTCACCTGCAGGATGGCGACGGAGGCCGCCTCGGCGACGGAGGGGTCCGGATCGGTCCGAAGGCGAGCAAGACCTAGTACCCAAAGGGAAAAAAAAGGAAAGATTTCGACTCCCAGCATTCCCCAGCCAGCATGCTTCAAGATGGGTGGGCTTCAACTCCCAAAAAATCCCCAGCTAGCCTGTTTTATGACTGGACTTCAACTCCCAGCATTCCAAGGTAGCTTTCGGCACAAAGCGACAAAAAGCTCAGTCATCACTGTTATGGAGCATCGCACATCAGAACAACCAGACACAAGGACAGAGTTTTGCTCAATGCCATCACTCTGCTAAACAACTAATTCCCACCACATTGTCAAACTATTGACTGCATGACTACTCTTCTTCTCATCCTTCCTAGTGCCTATCGCGTCCCACTTATGGCTATATCCGTGTTGCCTGTATCTTTACAACTTATATTGTTTTATTTATTTTCCTAGTGTTGAAAGGCTGAAAATGCCTTTCTTCCAAGGGTTCTTTTTCCTGCTGGGAGTGCTTTCAGAGTAAGGACACAGACAGGCAGCTATTTGGAAGCAAGTTTCTTTAATTTTCAGGAAGGCAAGAGATAGCAAGAAGTCTGCGTTCCTGGGGCTAGCCAGCTTTGTGTAATAAACTCCTGATTTTTATACCTTTTCTCCTTTTGTGTGTGAGTGAAATCCTATGGGGGGGGGGGTTCCGTCAGAGGGTAAACTCTGCCGGGTGGTTTGATTGGATTATTAGTTTCATTTCTTATATTTGTTTAGTGGCAGTCTCCTGTCTGCTATGGGTCTTTTGTCTTATTTGTTTTGCTGATTTGGCATGGCCTTTTGTTTGTAAGGGATCTCTTTTTGTTTCCCTAGTTTTCTTAACTACTTGGCTTTTTGCCTAGGGGGCTTCTTTCAATACCTTTTATTAAATCTCTTTTCCTATGCAAGTTTGTTTTATGGCTGGCCTGGTGTTCCCTTTGGGCTTTTTTCTGCTTGGGTGTCACCACTGTCCTCATGAAGTTCCCTTTCCACACTAGTATGATTTGATTGCTTATTTAGTAACCTGTGATTATCCCTGTTGTATCTTATGATCCTTGATGAAGGTATTTTATTTTTTCTTATCTACACTGAGAGCTTATACATCAAAGGCAAATTCCTTGTGCGTCCAATCACACTAAAAAGAATTATATTCTATTCTATTTCTATTCTAAATCTATTCTATTCTATTCATTCTATTCTATTTTATTCATTCTAATTCTAGTCTTTCTACTCTAATTCTATTCTATTCTAATTCTATTCTATTTTATTCATTCTAATTCTAATCTTTCTATTCTAATTCTATTCTATTCTAATTCTATGCTATTCTATTCTATTCTATTCTAATTCTATTCTATTTCTATTCTATTCTATTCATTCTATTCTAATTCTATTCTATTTTATTCATTCTAATTCTAGTCTTTCTATTCTAATTCTATTCTATTAATTCTATTCTAATTCTATTCTATTCTAATTCTATTCTAATTCTAATTCTACTCTCCTCTATTCTACTTCACTCCACTCCACTCCTCTATTTACTAAGTCTGCATTACTATTCTTTTCATCCTTCCTAGTACCTATCGCTTCCCACTCATGGCTATATCCGTGTTGCTTGTATCTTTACAACTTATATTGCTTTATTTATTTTCCTAGTATGATTTGATTGCCTATTTAGTAACCTGTGATTATCCCTGTTGTATCTTATGATCCTTGATGAATGTATTTCATTTTTTCCTTTATGTATACTGAGAGCTTGTGCACCAAAGACCAATTCCCAAGTGTGTCCAATCACACTCGGCCAATAAAGGATTCTATTCTATTTACTAAACTTGTATCGACATGCTGCCCGTCTCCCTTCGATGCAAGGCCAGGGAACTCTTGGCATGCTCGAGGTTCCCACACGACTTGCGGACGTGGCCCAATTCTCATTTTCTTCACCATCCCCTGAGGAAGCGCCCCCCCCAAGCCCAATTTGCAAAAGGCTGCCCGTATCCCACACACACACATCTCCGTGTCCCTTACGCTTGCTTACCCCGCTGAAGGGCGATCAGGGTTTCCTGTCTCACCTGCCGGGCATCCATATAAAAGACAAGGAATCCTGTGTGGACGGGAAGGAGCAGAACTCGCATCAGGTGCCGCCTCTGAATCTTAACCGGCCATCTCATTCAGCCACCTCCCCTTCCTCCCGGCAGCTCCGGGCTTAGCCGATGGGCAGGATCTGCCCAGGATCTATTGGGATCTCGCTCAGATAAAGATAGTCCTTGACTTGAGGACCACGATTGAGGCCAACATTTCCGTTGCTAAGCGAGACAGTTGTCAAGTGAGTTTTGCTTGCTTGCCACGGTTCTTAAGCAAAACGCTAAAGCCATTAGCTGAGTCACACCGTTGTTAAGTGAACCTGGCTTCCCCAGCGAGCTTTGACGGTCAGAAGGGCACAAAAGAGGATCACGTGACCCCCCCGGTGGTTATAAAATGAGGCAAAACTCACAGCAAGAGAAATTTGGTCCTGAATTTTGGTGATAAGTCGAGTGGCGCAGTGGCCTAAGAGGTGGAGCTCTTGCCTCACCCTCAGGAGGTTTGTGAGTTCGATCCTAGGGAGAGGCAGATATTTCTCTCTCGGGGCACACTGAGAATATATCTGCCAAATAAAACTCCGCACTGGCGACAGGAAAGGCACCCGGCCAATAAACGTTCAGCTTCATTCGATCGCCCAGGCTCAACCCCGCAAGAGATTATGGGGGGTCGTTAAAAGGAGATTATAATGATGATGAATTGCGGTTGTAAGTCGAGGACTCCCTGTAAACTAAGATGGCAAGAAAAGTCATAAAATGGGGGCAAAACTCCCTTAACCCAATCTCTAATTTAAGAAAATGTAAAGTTTGGGCTCCTGTCATGCCCTTGTTGGGAGTCTGATTCTGAGGGGGAGATTGAGCAGCTGAGAGGGAATGGGAGTGGGGCTCCTGTGGCTGTGGAGGAAACTGGGGAAGGGCACAGTCTGGCTGGACATTCAGAGGAAGACCCAGGCCCACCCCACTTCATCCTAGGGCATGCAGGGAGGAATGGAGAAGAGAACAACATGGCTTACAGGGGAGGAAAGGGCCCTGATCCCTTTCATTAGTTGCAGCTGGGAGATATAGGATTTAGGAAGGGTGTTTGCACACAACACCTTGCTGGAAGCAAAGCGTGAATTATCTTTGTCAAGGCTTGTCTGGGTTTGGTGTCCTCCCAACTGTGGGTATTTTGTTATCTTTTTAGAAGTCTGCAATTTATTATCCTGGCCTGTCATGTTAGTTACTCCAGCGTGGTTTGTGTTGTTGTTTTTAAATTTTATATCTTTACTTTGGGTTCGACTGCATTTCTTCCCTTTTTTTGGAAGAGTTTGATCTCCAGCCGAGGATAGCTGGACATTGGGGGCATTTAAGGGAATTTATTCTGCTTTGGTGACTTTGTTATTTTTGTGCCACGCCCCTTTGGGTCATCCCGGCTCCATTGTGCCCATAAGTCGAAGACTACATGTGTTGGGGAGGCTGCAACGGTGTGAAAAATCTGGTCCTTTTTCAGTGCTGTTCTCCCTCTGAATGGTCCCTAAATGAATGGCTGTAAGTCAAGGATTGGAAGCAAGCATCAGCGTGGCTGGTGAGAGATGGCTGGCCTCGGCCCAGCATCCCATGGAGAACGGGGGCGGGGGTGGGATCTGGAAGGGGGCCCCTTCCCACCAGGTGGACGCCCCTCCCCTTCACCTGCGCAGACCCCGGCTGCCCTGCGTAGGGGGGCTTTGGAATTCTTCAGGTAATCCAGCGTACAAGACAGGAAGACCACGATCTTGTCCGGGTACCACTGAACCTGGAGAGAGAAGAAAGGGGAGGGGGGGGGGGGGGGAAGCATTTACAAGGGGTCAGCCCGGAGCGGTGGGGGGCGGCAGAACCCCCTGGCGAAGAGGGTTGGAAGGCCCGCATAGCCGGGACGCCCCTCCTTTGGAGAGGTGGGCAAGGAGGCCGTTCGTAAGGAAAGTGGACGGCGCCAATTCAGAATAGAGGTGGAAGGGACCTTAGAGGTCTTCTAGTCCAACCCCACCCCCCCACCCCCGATCAAGCAGGAGACCCTGTACCATTTCAGAAAAAAAAATGGCCGTCCAATATCTTCTAAAATAAAAAATAAAAACCCCTTCCACCTACAATTTCTGGAGGCCAGTTGTTCCACAGGTTAATTGTTCTCACTGTAAGGAAATTCCTCCTTAGTTCCAACTTGTTTCTCTTTCCTTGATGCGTTTCCATCCGTTGCTGCTTCTCCTGCCTTTCAGGGGCTTTGGAGAATAGATTGACTCCTTGTTGAAGTAATTCCCCGTGACTTAAATTCCTAAAACTCCTTTTTCTTCATGTCAGCCCCTCAGATATTGGAACACTGCTATCATGTCACCTCTAGTCCTTCCTTTAATTAGGCTAGACACACCCGAGTCCTGCCGCTGAGGTTTTGTTGTCGTTGTTTTGAGCGGGGTGAGCATCGAGAAATTTGGCCTTTGCTATCCCCGAGCCCCAAACGAACAGTCCTTTTGGCTCAAAATCGGCATCATAATAATGGAATTTCTGGTAACTCCTCTGGGTTGGGGAAGCCACAAAAACAGAAAGCAGAGTAACAGAGTTGGAAGGGACCTTTGGAGATCTTCTAGTCCAACCCTCTGCACAAGCAGGAAGCCCTACACCACTTCAGACAAATGGTTACCCAATCTCTTCTTTAAAAAAAAAAAACCCTTCCACCTACAATATTTGGTGGCTGTTCCACTATTTTATTGTTCTCACTGTTGGTAAATTCCTCCTTAGTTCTAGGTTGCTTCTCTTCTTGATTAGTTTCCATCCGTTGCTTCTTGTCCTGACTTTCAGGTGCTTTGGAGAATAATTCGACTCGCTTCTTCTTTGGGGCAGCCCCTCAAATATTGGAAGACTGCTGCCATGTCCCACCTTAATCCTTCTTTTCTCTAGACTAGCCAAACCCAAATCCTCCAACTGTTCTTCCTATGTTTTTGTCTCCGGGCCTTGAATCACGGGTGGGATTCTACCGGTTCTGCTGAGCCGGTAGCGCCGACGAGCAGCGGAGATCAAACCGGTTCTCTCCGACACTCTGTTGTTGGTCTCACACACCCGCCTGGGCTCCCTTACTCACTTTAATATCCTGCTTTTCAAGCGCCGCTGCTTTGCACGGCAAGCAGATTGCCGCCCGGAAGCGACAGGGGGAGTGCAGGATGGCAGGCGGCCAGTTTGAAAGCCTCTGCGCCTGTGCAAAGTGCGCGTTTGGCACACACGCATGCGCAAAGTGTGCGCCTGCAATTAAAGCACGCCCACCGAGCCGCACCCACTGAACCGGTGGCCAAAAGAAATGTTTGAAACGCACCACTGGTGCGATTCTCCTGGTTCGGATCGGTTCGGGCGAACCCCTTGCTTCGACGATCAGCTCGTTTGCCGCGCCTCAGCTGTTTTCCTCAGCTGCAGTTGAAGCTAAGTATTAGCATTTATGGAGCCCGCACCCGGAACCAGTTGTTATACCAGTTGAACCGCACCAGTGATGGCTTTCAAAGATTTTTACCGCCGGTTTGGTGGGCTGGGCTTGGCACGCACTTTGCATGCGTGTGCCAAATGTGCTGTCAGCGCTCTGACAAATCCATCCCCATTCAAATCCAAAGTCGTTAGCCGCATCTCTCGGAGTAAAAAAATAAAATGATTTATTAGGAGTGAACCAGAGGTGGGTATTCAACAGGTTCTGACCAGTTCTGGAGAAACGGTAGCGGAAATTTTGAGTAGTTTGGAGAACCGGCAAATCCCACCTCTGACTGGAGATTGTACAGTCTCCTTCCCCTGCCACACCCACCAAGCCACGCCTACAGAACCAGTAGTAAAAAAAAATTGAATCCCACCACTGGAGTGAACATATTGGTGCTACTTGGGTGCAGCTGACACTAAGACAAATCATTCATTTCCCCCTTGAGGCTGGTCTTTCCCCACCTCACGCCCTGGATGTATATTCTCCAATGGAACACATCCATAGCCAAAAGTCATCAATCAGGCTCTCCAGTAATAATCTTGTGCGCCAACAGCTTTGGCTGCCTAGCAGTTATCTGAAGCATTTAAGGAAGGCACTGCTTTCCCCACTCCCTTTCTGCCGGCAACTAAAAAGACCAAAGGAGTGTTTTTTTTTAGTTGACACACGCACTTTGCGCAGGCGCAGAGACGTTCTGACTCACCTCCTGCAATCCTGCACTCTTCTGGTTGCTTCAGCAGCTGCCGCGGGGGCACTCTGCTGTGCCGCGCAAAGCAGCTGCGCTTCAAAAGCAGGGAATAAAGTTGATTATGGGAGCCAGGGCGGGTGGGTGGGCGGGCCCAACACCAGAGCCGCGGAGAAAACATCAGTGCTATTGGGTCAGCAGAACCAGGCCGAACCTCTTGGGGGTTCCCACGGGATTGCCAGTTGTGACTTTCCCAGCTGCTTTTCAACAAGCGGAGTCAGTGGGGGGGGGAGCGAGGTTTGCTTAACGACCACACGATTCACTTAACAGCCGCAGTGATACACTGAACGACATTGACCCAAATGAGATAAAAAAAGCTCCCTTTACCGCTGCGTTGGAGAACGGTGAAAAGTTTGGGCTCAATTCTGATCATAAAACGAGGGACGACGCCTCTACAGAGGAATCTTCACCTTATCACGGTTCACTTAGCGACCATTCGCGTATGGGAGCCTGTGTGGGCAGGTGGGCCCAACAGCAGAGTGGCAGAGAGAACTGGTTCAGTCTCTGCTGTTCACCAGCGCGACGAACTGGTAGAATATCACCACCGAATCGTGCCTCTGCCTTCAATCATCCCAGTAGCTCTTCTATGCATTTTTCCCAAAGCTTCAACCTCCCTTTTATAATGTGGCGACCAAAACTGGATGCAGGATTCCAGGTGTGGAATACCAGAAGAGAGAGACTGGATTTGAATTAAAGCATTAAATGTTTCGTTTTTATGGCCGTTTTCCAGGGGTGGGATTCAAATTTTTTAACAACTGGTTCTGTGGGCGTGGCTTAGTTGGTGGGTGTGGCTTGGTGGTCATGTGACTGGGTGGACGTGGTTTAGTTGGTGGTCATGTTATTGGCTGGGCTTGGCCAACTCAATATCACTTCCATCGAGGCACGCATCTCGCCTGGCCTCTCATGACTGTGGGGATGCTGCAACAGCCGTAAGTGTGAAAAACGGTCATAAGTCACTTTTTTCAATGGTCGCTCCACACAAGCAAAGTACCAGCAAAACAGGGGGAAAAAAACTCCAGAGAAGTTCCAGAGACAGGAAGTCTAAGTCCTGCCAAGAATGTAAAAAGGGTTAACCGAGAGGCAGTTTCTGTAAGCAACACCAGAATGTTTCCTTCCTGCCTTTCTTACAGGATTAGGCCAGTAATTTCTTCTAACAACCGGTTCTCCGAACTTCTTAGAAGGTTAACAACCGGTTCTAGCGAATAGGGGCGAATTGGTAGAATCCCACCCCTGCCGTTCTCTCATCACTCGGGCAGCTCATCTCATCCCCATGGCCATTTGAGGGCGTCTAAGGGCACCAAATTATGCCCCGCTCCTGGACGGTGTTGAAAGCAGCTGGTAGATCCCTGGGGAATTTTGTCAATGGAGTGGAGTTGGAGGTGGGACTTCCTTGGAGGAGGGGTGCATCCAGGGATGGGCTTTAAAAATTTTAGCAATGGGTTCTCTGCCCGATTGGTGGGTGGGTGTGGCCTAGTCGGCCTCCTGCAGCATGGCGGGAGGGGCAGCATTTTCACTCTTCCCGGACTCCTGAGGCTTTTCTCGTGTCTCCAGGAATGCAAAAACGGCCTCTCCAGGCTCCGGAGGCTCTCTGGAAGCTGGAAACAGGCCCATTTCTGGCCTTCCTGAACTTCTAGGAGGCTCATGTTTCGCCTTCCCCAAGCCTCTGTGTGGGCCCTGCACTTACCTGCATCCAAAACAGGCCAAAACAGGTGAGGAGGGGTGGGTGAGGCCAGCCAGGAGTGGGATTTGAGGGGGGGGGGATCTCTGAACTGCAAGGACTCTTAGCTAGGGGGTCCAGCCCTGGGTCCAATCCCCACCTACCAGGCTCTTGCAGATTTTATCCAGGTCTTCCAGGCAGTTACAATCGGCCAAGATCAAAATTTCCAACCTGAGCTTCCAGCCCAGATAGTTACCGCATCGGGCCAAAGTCCACTTGTAAGTCTGTGCCAGGGACAAAGAGAGACAGGGAGGCCAGATGTGTGACCCAGATGCGGGCTTCTTTTCTTTTTAATTTTATTTATACACTTTTTTCCCCTTTAAAATACACAGGTGCTTCACAAACAGTGTATTGTCTGGATACTTTATACAATATAATAATAATAATACTGGTGATAATAATAACATGGTGATTGATGATTTATTTATTTATTTATTCATTCCAGATTTTATCCCTATTGCACTTTATTAATTTATTTGATCCTTTTTGTTAGTTTTTATTATTTTATTTTATTTTAAATATGGTTTTACATCCTGCAAGCTGCCTCGAGTCTCCATGGGAGAATAGGCTCTCTCTCTTTATGTATGTATGTATGTATGTATGTATATATGTATGGTATTCAGCTTTGTTCAGGCTTCTGTATTGTTCTGTATTGTATTATCCAGACGGACACGATACAGAAGCCTGATGATGGCAGATGAGATTCTGCCGAAACGTTGCTACAACTTAAAAAGCACAACTACAATGACGTGGGAAAATACCCGAACAAAGCTGAATACCATACAGATATATAATCAATGTCAATAATCATAACAATAATAATGTCCAAGAATTTTACAAAACACATGAGGAAATGGCAGCTTCCTGCAATAACACCAGCAGAACTGCAAAAAAAAAACCTGGTGCTACTCAGAACATAGTATATTTTAAGAAGATACTTAGTCGATACCTTGGACGCTGGCAGAAACCCATATCAACCATCAACCAGGTACTGGCATTTGTGATACATTTTAAAATGTTCAGTTGTCTGAATGTCATGTTTAATGAATAAGAGACAATAATAATAACACTAGTGTTTACTTATATATAGTCCAATTCTTGCTTCCTTTACTTGTATAGATCCATAAGCTTTCGTCTTCTAATTTATACCTCTTTTATCTAATCAGATTTGCTTCTGTGTTCTTCTTAAGAGCCAAGGTCAGGGTCTCAGGTCAATGCCCCCAGAGGTGGGCTTCACATAATTTAACAACCGGTTCTCCTAGAACCAAACATGTGAGCACGCCAGTGCATGTATGCTATGCGCGCGAGAGTGGCTTCCACACTTGGACGCAGCTTGTAACACTTCAATTGCATGCGCGCGGCTTCCAGCACACCTTCTTGGGGAGCCGCAGTGAGTAAAAGTGGGTGAGGTTCAGAAATTAGCTGGGCTGCGTGGTCGGGGCGAGCAAGCCAGAGAATGAGATATAAAGGATGGGATAGCATCGGGGCGGGGCAGCCAGTGGGCAGAACAACCAGTAAGGGCGAACCAGTCCGAAGCGGCAGCCCTCTGTCCCAGTGAGAAGCAAAGCTGAATTCTGCCCCAGTGAGTTTGCAACAGCCTCGTTGTGGTTCGCCAGCAGCCTGTGCAGACGGCAGCAGAATCGGACAGTGGGGAAGAACGGGGACCAGTCAGGGAGTCTGGAGAGGATGCGGACGAGGGTCCTGCATCCGATGCAGAGATGGGGCCAGGACCATCTGGGAGTGGGGTGCTGCCTTCAAAGCCTCCGGAGTCTGGCAGCAGCGAAGCAGAGGACCAGGGGACCCTGTTCCCAGTGCGCATGTGCACAGAGCTGCTAGAAGGTGAGAGCAGCTAAAGAAGAAAGGGCGACTTGGGAGTAAGACTGGGAGGTGATTGCCCCTCCCATAAGGGATACAAGTCAGGCCAAGGTGATGAAACCTTTGCAGGAAGCAAAGTAGTTCGATCGCTTCCGAGTCATCCTTGAAGCTCTGTGTACTTCGGTTGGGGTTTTTTTGTACTTTGGTTGGTTTCTTTTCTAGTTCATTGGATACTTCTGTTTTTGGCAGCACTTCACAGAAATGAAAGGTGGGTGCTTATCTCGGGGAGCTGTTTGAGCTTAATTCCGGCTGGGAATGAAAAACAATTCCCAGCGTTGCCATCAAATAAGTTTTGTTTTTAAAACGAGTTTGTGAATAATTACGGTTTACGAAGCTTGGGTTCAGAACAAGCCTCCCCAGAAACCTTCCCAGCGAGGAGGCTCTTACCTCAACCACTTGCTGGCTGGGGTCATACAGGTGGAGGATGAAGGGCACCAAGTGTGTCAGGATTTGCTCCAGCATCTGAGCTTTGTGCTGGACCTTCACCCAAGGCAGCAGCTCCCCAAACAGGCGGACGGTCAGAGAATGCTCCGGTTCTCGTTCCTGGGCAGAAGGAGAAGAAGGCTGGGTCAGGCACTGGGGAAGGCAGAGCGGCACCATCTTTGCATGCCCTCTGAGGAGAAGCCAAGGGCAGGTGGATGGGTGGCAAGACTAATGTTTACAAATGAAAAGATAAAATAAAACAAAAATAAAATCAAGCCTCCACATCTGCCTCTCCCGGGTATTTGGGAAGGTGGTAGACAAAACCAGGAAATACAGTCTGAACATCTGGACAACTGGGCAACCAAGCATAACAGTAATATAAAATAAAAAAATAAAGAGGAATAATGAAAAGAGCAAATAACATTTAAAAAGAAAAGAAACAAACTGTCGGAAGAATAATTTGGGGTTCCAGCTCGGGAATTGCTCAAGAATAAATAAAAAACGAGAACCAGACAGCTGGAAGGAAGGAAGAAATATTTATTCCTAAAAGTAAAGCTGTCTTTATGGACAGCTGAAGAGAAATAGGGTGCAGAGCCCCTCCTCTTTGGGGCAGCCCCTCAAATACTGGAATTCATGTCCCCCCCTTAATTCCTTCTTTTCTCTAGACTAGCCAATCCTGCAGACGTTCTTCTTATGTTTTAGTCTCCAAGCCTTTAATAATCTTTGTTGCTCTTTCCTGCACTTTTTCCAAAAGTCTCTTTTTTGTAACATGGCGACCAAACCTGGATGCAGCACTCCAGGTGTGGCCTTACTAAGGCTTTACAATACGTCGCCTGGTTTTGATTCTATGCATCCGGGTTTATACAACCAAGGATTGGATTTGCTAAATCCTAAAGCACCAGAGCAGGGCTCCCCAGAAATAAATGGCAGCAGATTCAGACACTAAGGAGGTTGGGGAGGAACCTGGGCCAGTCCTGGAGATTGGGGAAGACTCTGACGAGGGCTCTGCGTCGGAGGCAGAGGTGGGGCCAGGGCCGTCCGACAGTTATCAGCTGCCTTTGGAGATCAGTGGGGAAGAAGAACAGCTGGAGCCTGTTCCCAGGGTGCATATGTGTAAAGCTGCCAGAAGAAGGGAACAACTAAGGAACAAGGGTCGTCTTGGGAGTAAAGCCACAGGTGAATGGTAAACGGGCCCTTCCATAGGAAATAAAAGAGAAGTGAGAGGGGAATGGTTTTTGCAGGAGACAATTAGTTCATTTGGGTGAAGATCTGTTCCTGCATTCCTGCCAAGTAGTTGTCTGCTACGGTGTGGCCTCTGAAAGATATCGGCCTGGCAACTCTCCAAGCCTGATAAAGGTGGGTAATTGGGAACTATCTTTAAAGACTGTCGGCCGGGACTTTACTGGAGAGGAATTCATTGTAAACTAAATAAAAAGGGGTGTATTGGGATGAGGAGTCGGCTTCGTGCTGTTGGGGAAGTCTAGGCCAGAGCAATAAGATCTCCCCTCCAGCTCCCTGCAACCCCCCGCCTTACGTCCTCCCTCCTGCCTTACGTCCTCCAGGAGAGGCCGGAGTTCCTTTGCGATGAGGACGCACATGGAGCCCACATAAAGTCTCCGCTGGTGGTGGCTCAGGATCTTCGGCAGGGCTCCCAGAGTGTCTCTCACCGTCTTCTCGTGAGCCTCGTTCAGACCTCTCAGCATTTTAGAGACCAGCCCCTCCAGGGAGCTCAGCTGCAAGGAAGGAGGCTTTGAGGCAGAGGTCCCCAAACTTGGCAAGTTGAAGAGAGTTGTGGACCGTTTAAGAGTCGCAGAGCTGGCTGAGGAATTCTGGGAGTTGCAGTCCACAAGTCTTAAGCTTGCCGAGTTTGGGGAACCCCCTGCTTTGGGGGAAACCGGACCCTGAAACCCCATCCCCCAAAGCCAGGGGTGGGTTTCAAAAATGGCTGGTTGGGCGTGGCCATGGTGGGCATGGCCTAGTCGGCCTCTGACAGCACAGCAGGAGGGGCACTTTTCCTCTCCCCGGACTCCTGAGGCTTTCCTTTGAGCCTCCAGGAGGATGAAAACGGCCTCCCCGGGCTCCGGAGGCTCTCTGGAAGCCGGAAACGGGCCCATTTCCGGCCTTCCCGAACTTCCAGGAGGTCCATTCTTCACCCTCCCTGAGTCTCCGGGGACGCCCTGCACTTACCTGTGTCCAAAACAGGCCACGTGGGGACTCCGGGGAGGGGTGGGCAGGGCCAGCCAGGAGTGGGATCTGGGGGGGTTCTCCAAACTGTCCAGAATCTTAGCTAGGGGCTCTCCTGAACCCCCGTGAGCCCCCAGCAGCCCCACACCTCCTCCAAGCCCACCCAGGGACCCCCACGCTTGGAGACCTAGGCGTTCTGAATCGGAATCCAATCCGGGGCAGTTCCCAGGGGGTGAGATTCTACCGGTTCGGACCGGTTCGGTAGAATCGGTTGTTAAGCCGCCCCCACAAATCAGGCCATGCCCGCAGAACCGGCCGTTAAGAAATTTGAATCCCACCCCTGGTTCCAACTGATGAATTGTCCTAACAATTAATTAAGGGTTCTTCATTAATTAATGAAGAGTTCCGGAAAACCTGGCAATTGGCTGCCTTTTGGGGATTTAGCTCCTCAAAGGAAGAGCTTTTTCAGGACTGTGGGGCGAAAAAAAACCCTGGATCACCCCGCCGTCGAGACGCCCCAATTTACCTTGTGCTTCTGCAGAGCCAGGTTTTCCAAGCCCTGGAAGCCGAGCCAACGGACCACCGGCTGCGGGTTGGCCTGCCACTGCTCCAGCTTGTCCAGGGCTCTCTTCTTGGAGATCAGCTGCGTAGAAACCTTGCTGCAAAGAAACTTCCCAGCCAGCAAGGCGGTATCAGATACGGGCCAACGCTTGGCCCTGTACCCACGCAGCCCCCCGCTGGAGCCCAAGACCCCACTCCTCCTACCTTCCCTGCCCCGCTGGCACCTCTGGGAAGGCAGAGCAACAGCTTTCAGCCCTGCAGCCGTGGCTGCCAAGGATGGCTAGAACTTCCAGCGCCTTTGCAGGAGGACCTTCGAAAGCCCAGGGAGAGTCCCAGGGGGCGGCCAGCAGTCTTGGCGGCATGCGGGACAATGCCTGTCAAGGGCAGCCTCATGTAGAAGAAGAGTTTTGTGGCTCAGGGTTGCATTGTGGGGTGTTCCTGGGTGGCCTCTTGAGCTCGGTGGGTTCATGACCGAGCTAGGGAATGACATTGGGGCTAGTAGGTGAAGGGATTGCAGAGTTGAGGAGGAGGAGCGGGGGGAGGAAGAGGAGGAGGAGGACTGTAGGGTCCTTGGTGCTCTCTGAGCTGTGTGGTTTTCTTGCAGATGTTTCATGACCCCACTAAGTAGCATCATCAGTGCTAGAAGGGAGGGGGAGGAGGAGGAGGAGGATTGTGGGATCCTTGGTGCTCTCTGACCTGGGTGGTTTTCTTGCAGACATTTCCTGACCCTACTAAGTAACATCATCAGTGCCAGAAGGGAGGAGGAGGAGGAGGAGGAGGAGGAGGAGGAGGAGGAGGAGGAGGAGGAGGAGGAGGAGGAGGAGGAGGAAAGAAGAGGAGGAGGAGGAAAGAAAAGGAGGAGGAGGATTATTGTGGGATCCTTGGTGCTCTCTGACCTGGATGGTTTTCTTGCAGACATTTCATGACCCAACTAAGTCACATCATCAGTGCTAGAGGGAATGGGGTGTGCAGAAAGGAAGAGGAGGAGGAGGACTGCTGTGGGGTCCTGGGTGCTCTCTGAGCTTGGTGGTTTTCTTGCAGACGTTTCAGCAACTAGGGAACAGACCCAACTAGGGAACATCATCAGTGCTACAAGGGAGGGGATTTTGGAGAAAGGAGGAGGAGGAAGAGGGGGAAGAGGAGGAGGAGGAGGAGGAAGAGGAGGAGGAGGAGGAGGAAGAGGAGGAGGAGGAAGAGGAGGAGGAGGAGGAGGACTGCTGTGGGGTCCTTGGTGCTCTCTGAGCTTGGTGTTTTTCTTGCAGACGTTTCATGACCTCACAAAAAAGCATCATCAGTGCTAGAAGGGAGTGGGGTTGTGGAAAGGAGGAGAAGGAGGAGTGGAGGAAGAGGAGGGTGAGAAGGAGAAGAAGAGGAGGAGAAGGAGGACTGTGGGATCTTTGGTGCTCTCTGAGCCGTGTGGCTTTCTTGCAGACGTTTCATGACCCAACTAGGGAACATCATCAGTGATAGAAGGAAGTGGGGTTTGCCAGCAGCAGCAGCAGGAGGAGGAGGAGGAGGAGGAGGAGAAAGGAGGAGGAAGGAGGAGGAGGAGGAGGAAGAAGAAGAGGAAGAGGAAGAAGAAGAAGAGGAGGGAGGAGGAGGAGGAGGAAGAAGAGGAAGAGGAAGAGGAAGAAGGAGGAGGAGGAGGAGGAGGAGGAGGAGGAGGAGGAGGAGGAGGAGGAGGAGGAGGAGAAAGGAGGAGGAAGGAGGAGGAGGGGGAAAAGAAGAAGAGGAAGAGGAAGAAGAAGAAGAGGAGGAGGAGGAGGAGGAAGAAGAGGAAGAGGAAGAAGAAGAAGGAGGAGGAGGAGGAGGAGAAAGGAGGAGGAAGGAGGAGGAGGAGGAGGAGAAGAAGAGGAAGAGGAAGAAGAGGAGAAGGAGGAGGAAGAGGAAGAAGGAGGAGGAGGAGGAGGAGGAGGAGGTGGCAAGGAGGAGGAGGAGAAGAAGAAGAGGAAGAGGAAGAGGAGGAGGAGGAGGAGGAGGAGGAAGAGGAAGGAGGAGGAGGAGGAGGAAGAAGAAGGAGGAGGAGGAGGAGAAGAAGAAGAGGAAGAGGAAGAAGAGGAGGAGGAGGAGGAGGAGGAGGAGGAGGAGGAGGAGGAGGAGGAGGAGGAGGGGAGGCGGCAAGGAGGAGTATGGCACAGGCTGCCTTTGCAGAAACCGAAAACCAACTCAGAGGCTGCTCACTCGGTTGGCTTCCTGAAGGCCAGATCTCCAGCGCCTGGAGCCTGCAACCCAAAAGAACTGAGATGTGGAACTGGGTGGCAAGGGGGCAATCCCAGAAACAACGGGTAGATGCCAGGGGGAGCCTCTGGTAGACCCAAGAGAGCTGGAGCTCTCCGGAACCAGGTCCTCCTGACTGATCCTTCCTGGTCAACCATTTCTGATCCATCTTTGCTTCAGGAGTTCCCCAAAAGTGGACAAGCAGAGATGAGTCCTATCAAGTCAAACTCCGCTCGGCCATCCCCTTGCCACCCTACCCGCCTCCGGTGCCCGAGACACCCTCTCAACTTACCCCTGCAAACAGCGCCTTGGCGGTCAAAGCCCTCTCCTCCTCGTGGGCATCCAGTTGTGGGATGACCTCTGCCAGCAACCCCAACAAATGATGGTTTGTGTCGGTGGCCAGGATTCTGGGGAAATGGAGCCCCACCCCACGCCAAGAGGTTATGTTCGTCTGACAGGTGGGCTGATGGCTTTCCTCGGGAATCAGGAACTCAGGAGAGTTATGATATCGAATAATTCATGTTATCATACTTGCAAGATTAGCCTATGCCCGGCGGTGGAAATGTAAAGAAACTCCAAATGTCATAGTAATAATTAGGAAAATTTGGATGTATGCAGAAATGGACAAATTGCCAAAAGAATAAAAAAAAATAAGGATGAGTCAGATTATTACAAAATATGGGATAAGTTTTATCACTGGTTGGAAAAGAGGAAGGATCAAGAAAATAAGAAATAATGAAGGTTTATGTACATATTATATACTATGCATATAGAATGTAAATATGTACTATTTTTTACACAATATAGCGATGTAAGACAACTATGTGGGTTAGGCTGATTTCACCATGTTCATTGTTTTTAAATGTCTTTTCTTTCTTGTGTGTGCATGTGCGTGTGTGTGTGTGTGTATGTTTTCTTAAGTTTTCGCGGGTACTTACATGTATGGTATTCAGCTTTGTTCGGTATTTTCCCACGTCATTATAGTTGTGCTTTTAAAGTTGTAGCAATGTTTCGGCAGAATCTCATCTGCCATCATCAGGCTTCTGTATTGTTCTGTATTGTATTATCCAGACGGACACGATACAGAAGCCTGATGATGGCAGATGAGATTCTGCCGAAACATTGCTACAACTTTAAAAGCACAACTATAATGACGTGGGAAAATACCCGAACAAAGCTGAATACCATAGATGTAAGTACCTGTGAAAACTTAAGAAATATATATATATATTTTCTGAGGTTCTCGCAGGTATTTGTATGTGGATCTTTGGTTGTTTGGGTTTTCTCCCGCGTAAGATTCGAAGTATCTAGGCAACGTTTCGATGAAGTCTCATTCATCATCTTCAGGCTTCTGTCTTCAGATGAGATTCTGCTGAAACGTTGCTACAACTTCAAAAGCACAACTACAATGACGTGGGAAAATACCCGAACAAAGCTGAATACTACATACATACATACATACATACATACATACATACATACATGTAGATTTTCACGGGTACAGGTATGTAGGTCTAGGTGTGTTTGGGTCTTTTCCCGTGTAAGATTAAGAGTATCTTGGCGACGTTTCGGTGAGGTCCCACTCGCCATCCTAAGGCTGGTGCTTTCGGCTTCGTGCCAGTGCAAGCAGTGTGCAATCGGAGCTGCCGTCTCTCTATAAATATTGGGGGGCGGTGTGCTGGTGTGCTGGGCTGGTTGGTTGCGCTGCTGCCTCGATTGGTTGATGGAGTTGATGTTGGTATAATGGGCTGTGTGATGGCCTTGTGAGTTTTGTTGTGGAGATATCCTGGATCTGGTGCTGTCATCTGCTGGGTCGTTTGTTTTGTAGTGATCTTTTTTCCATTAGCCCCTCATGTTTTAACAGCTTTGGGTAATGGGTTGTGTGATGGGCTTGCGAGTTTCTTTTGTTGTGGTATCCTGGGTCCCGCGTTGTAATCTCCTAGGTCGTTTGTGTTTTGATCTCTTTTCCATTAGCCTCCTGTGTAGTAACGGCTTGGGTAATGGGTTGTGTGATGACCTTGTGAGATTTATTGCTGTGGTATCCTTGGTCTTGTGCTGTGATATCCTCGGTCATTTGCTGTGTTGCAACTTCTTGAGCTTTGTGGTGTAATTCCCTGAGTTTTCTGATGTGATGTCCTGAGCGGGTGGCTGTGATGCAGCATTCTGGGTTTTAGTCTGGCTTCGAGTTTTCCATCAACCAATCAAGAGGCAGCAGCGCAGCCAACCAGCCCAGCACACCAGCCCCCACCACCAGTATATATATAGAGAGACAGCAGCTCCGATCACACACTGCTTGCACTGGCACGAAGCCGAAAGCACCAGCCTGAGGATGGCGAGTGGGACCTTGCCGAAATGTCGCCAAGATACTCTCAATCTTACACAGGAAAAGACCCAAACATGCCAAGACCTGCATATATGCAGGTCTTGGTGTGTTCGGGTCTTTTCCCGTGTACGATTGAGAGTATCTTGGTGACATTTCGATGAGGTCCTACTCACCATCTTCAGGATGTACGTATGTATGTATCAAAGGAACTCAGGAGCAGAAGCTTACCGAGCGAGGAGAACTACCCCTCTCAGATGTTCCTCCTTGCTGGTGAGAAGCCCCCAGCCCTTATTCTTCTCCATGCCTAGGAGGACCTTATAGTTGTGGTCTCGGATCAACAGGGTCCTCAGCGTATCCACTGCGAACCTGCACAGGTAGCAAACACAAAAGGCTCACCTTGACAGACCTTGAACAATGGGCACCTCTCCAACAACGTGAAATTTAAGGTGGAGAAAAGGTTTTGACACCTGGGCAGGAAAAAGCAAAGGGACAAGGACAGATTTGGCGAGACCTGGCTCAAAAAACAGAAAGGGACCTTGAAGTCCCGGCCAACGATTGCTTAAACATGACCCAGCCGTGCGTGGCAGCAGCCCAAAAAGCCAATGCGATCCTTGGTTGTATAAACGGAGCGGAGTATTAGTCCCGCTTAGTAAGGCCACACCTGGGATACTTTGCACCCTCGTTTTGGTCCCCACGTTAGCAAAAAAAGGTGTTGAGGCTTTGGAAAAAAAATGCAAAGAAGAGCAACGAAAACGATTCAAGGCCTGGAAACGAGAAGATACAAAGAACGGTTGCAGGATTTGGGTTTGGTTAGTCGACAGAACAAAAAGATTGGGGTGATATGATAGCGAGGTTCCGATATTTAAGGGGCTGCCACAAAGAGGAGGGGGTCGACTTATTTTCCAAAGCACCAGAAGGTCAGACAAGAAACAATAAATGGAAACTAAGCAAGGAGAGAAGCAACTTGGAATTAAGGAGAAATTTCCTGACAGTGGGAACCATTAACCAGTGGAACTGCCTACCACCAGACGTTGTGGGAGCTCCATCCGTGGAGGTTTTTAGGAAGAGACTGGACTTGAATTTGAGGGGGGATATATATATATATAAGGTATAGTAATAGATAAAAATATATATTCTTATTAGAATGTATAATTGGTCAATTGACTACAAGATGGAAAATATGACCTGAAATGAGATTAGTGTTAAAATATAACAGTGGTACAATTAACATTAAAAGGGGATAAATGCTGGATAATATAACTAAATCTGTTAAACACTATATATATGATTGATCAGATATGATTGGTAGTAAAAAGAGAGATTTAGAATATGGAGATGGATACAAAATAACTCATGGAAATAGTGAATAGTTAAAGAGAAAAACTGCATATTGAGGTTAAATGTTATAATATTGATCAATGTATTACATGTGGAAATGCCGTCATATTTGTTTTAAAAGGTAAGACACCCAGCTGTCGCACTGTTCACACAATGATATGTTTGCAGATAAGAAAAAATTAAAAAAAAACTTGTTTTTTTTTTAAAAAAGAAGAGATTGGACAGTTGCTTGTCTGAAATGGGATAGGGTCTCCTGCTTGGGCGGGGGGGTTGGACTAGACGACCTCTGAGGCCCCTTCCAGCTCTCTTCTGGTTGAAAGAAGATTCGGGGAGGCCTTGTCTTCGTTGGCATCAAGTCTAGACAGGCACATCTTAAGTAGAGGAGGGGGGGGTGTCTCCCCCATATAATCACCTGACATGTTCAGCGACCGCTTGTTGGCCAGGGTGGCTGTTAGCCCTGCCACCGGAGCCGGCTGCTTGGTGCGTCTGGCCTTCCATCTCCTCCTCCTCCATCTCCTCCTCCACGTAGTCTGGAAGCTGCACCAGGAAGTGGATCTGGGTCAGGATAGCCAGGAAGAGGGTGGGGTAGAAACCGTGGATGGCTCCTGTGCAGGTGAACGGCTTCAACATTTCACGCAGGGCTCTCATGGCCTGGGGAAGGAAGAAAACGGAAGAAGCAGCAGGGTTGGTGCTCCTCTGAGCTGGGTGACTTCCTTGCGGACGTTTCATGGCCCGACTAGGGAACATCATCAGTGCAAGAAGAGACTGGGGTTTGTGCAGAGGGGAGGAGGAAGAGGAGGGGGAGAAGGAGGGGGACTGTGGGGTCCTTGGTGCTCTCTGAGCTTGGTTGCTTTTTGCAGACCTTTTATTACCCAACTAGATAACATCATCAGTGCTAGAAGGGAAGAGGAGTTGCAGGGGGAGGATGGGGAGGAGGAGGAGGAGGAGGAGGAGGAGGAGGAGGAGGAGGAGGAGGAGGAGGAGGAGGAGGAGGAGGAGGAGGAAAGGACTGTGAGGTCCTCGGTGCCCTCTAAGCTCAATTGTTTTTTGGAAGATGTTTCAACTAGGTAACATCATCAGTGCTAGTAAAATAAGTGGGGTTTGTTCTCTGTGGATGGAGAGAGAGAGAGAGAGGATGATGGATGGATGGATGGATGGATAGATAGATAGATAGATAGATAGACAGATGATAGATAGATGATAGATAGATTGATTGAACGATAGATAGAAAGTAGGTAGGTAAGTAGGTAGATAAATAGATAGATAGATAGATAGATAGATAGATAGATAGATAGATAGATAGATAGATAGATGATGGATAGATAGATAGATAGATGATATAGATTTATAGGTGATAGATAGGAAAGAGACAGAGACAGACAGATAGATGTGTATGTGTATATATATATATATATATATATATATATATATATATATATACACACACATACCATTACATACACATACACATCACATACACATATACATACACACACACACACACACACACACACACATATATATATGAGAAAGAAAAAAGAGAGACAGACAGATGTATGGTATAGATTTACAGGTGATAGGTAGGTAGGTAGGTAGGTAGGTAGATGATAGATAGATAGATAGATAGATAGAGACAGACAGACAGACAGACAGACAGACAGAAGAGACTGGACAGCCACCTGTCAGAAATGGTGTAGGCCTAGGGCTTATTTTCCAGTTAGGTCTTATTTTCATGGGAACGTGGTACCTCTAATCATGCCTGCAAGGTTCTGGGATTGTAGCCTGAAAAGTCCTGTCGTTTTAGCCTCCTCTGGGGAAGTTCATGCTCTGGTCTGGTCTACCTGGCAGGGCTGACACATGTTCTGACCCAGGCTTCGTAAAACGTAAACAAACTTGTTTTAAAAGCAAAACCTATTTTATTGCAACGCTGGGAGAAGTATTTTCATTCCAAGCCGGAATTAATCTCAAAACAGTCCCTCGAGATAAGCACCCACCTTTCAGTTCTATGAAGTGCTGCCAAAACCAGAAGTATCCAATGAACTAGAAAAGAAACCAACCAAAGTACAAGAACAAACCAACCGAAGTACACAGAGCTTCAAGGAGGTCTCGGAACCAATCAAGCTACTTTGCTTCCTGCAAAGGTTTCATCCTCTTGGTCTGACTTTTATCCCTTATGGGAGGGGCCATCACCTCCCAGCCCTACTCCCGAGTCATCTCTTTTGTTTCAGCTGCTCTGGCCTTCTAGCAGCTCTGTGCATACACACATTGGGTACAGGCTCCCACTGTTTCTCTTCCTCGCTGCTGCCAAACTCCGGAGGCTCCGGAGGCAGCACCTCACTCCCAGATGATCCTGGCCCCATCTCTATCTCGGACACAGGACTCCCATCCGAGTCCTCTCCAGATACCCTGACTGGTCCTCTCTCTTCCCCACTGTCCGATTCCACTGCCATCTGCATCGGCTGCCGGCGAACCACAACAACACTTACTGCCAAAGGAGCCAGCCAGTGCTTGTAACCGGTGCCATCTCCGGCGCTGGAGCTGTGTTTGGGCAAGCTGGCTCTCTGTTTCAGCTCTCGGAGCAAGTACCACATGACTTTGGTGTTCGTCTCCGGGACCATGCAAAGAGTCTTCCACATTTCGGAGGCTGTGCTGTAAAATGGAAGCATGGGCAGGTGTGAGGGAAGTAGCTTGCCTCCAGAAGCTTCATCACTTTTAAGAAGAGACTAGACTGCCATCTATCAGAAATGGTGTAGCGTCTCCTGCTTGGGTTGGGCTAGATGACCTACAAGGTCCCTTCCAATTCTGTTAATCTCCTATTCTAGTCAACGGAAGGACTCGCCTCCAGAAGTTGTGGGAGCTTCATCATCCCTGGAGGCTTTCAAGAAGAGACTGGAGGGCCATCGGTCAGAAATGGGATCGGGTCTCCTGCTTGGGCAGGAGCAGAGGTGGGATTCAGCCGGTTCTGACCAGTTCTGGAGAACCGGTAGCGGAGATTTTGAGTAGTTTGGAGAACCAGCAAAAGAACCACCTCTGACTGGCCCTGCCAACCCCATCTCTTCTCCGCCTCCCATTGAGTCCCAGCTGATCGGCTGGATCTCCTTTGGTTGCCCTGCACAGGAGAACGGAGCTGGAAAGCAGGTTAATGGGGTGGGGAGGGAATGGGGATTTTGCAGTAATATTCCCCTGCCACCAAGGCCCACCAAGCCATGCCAGCCATGCCACACCACACCCATCAAGCCACACCCACAGAATCGGTAGTAAAAAAAATTTGAATCCCACCACTGGGCAGGGGATTGGACTAGATCAGGGGTCGCCAACCTTTTGGACCTCAGGGACCACCAAAGTCATAATTTTAGATCCCAGGGACCACTAACTGGTTCTGTGGGTGTGGCCTAATTTGTGGGTGTGGCTTGGTGGTCATGTGACTGGCTGGATGTGGCTTGTATGTAAATATTTTAAATAGATAAATATTGAATTTTTTATATGAAAAAGCCACTTTTACCCAAAATCAGGCAAAGCAGGCAGGCAGATTGAGTTGCTCACAGAATCACAGATTCATTCAGAGATCTATCTTTCTGCAATCTGCTACCTCAGTCTGTCACATAAAATTTGCTTGCAAGCAAACTCATAAAATTAACTCACAACACATCAAGTATGTAAATATTGAACTTTTTATTTTAAAAAAGAGCAACTTTTACCCAAAAGCAGGCAAAGCAGGCAGGCAGATTGAGTTGCTCACAGAATCCTTCAGCGATCTATCTATCTGCCATCGGCTAGCTCAGTCTCTCAAATTTGCTTGCCGTGAGTCTGCGCTGAATTTGCTTGCAAGCAAACCTTCAGTCCTAAGGGAGGTTCGGCTGTACTTACAAGCAGAGCCGAAGATCTCAAGACTACCTAGAGAGCAAGAAATCCAACCATTTCCTGCTTCCGACCTAATCTAAATCTCCCGGCACAGCAGAACAGCTGATGGTCGGAAAAAGAAAAAATAGCAATTTAGCAGGCAAGTTCACCAGGTAAGGAGTGAGTGGGAGGAGAGGGTTCCCACGGGCCATGTGGGCCGCGCAGCCTTGTGTTACTGAGCAGCCTGGATTAATCGCTTTGTGGGGGTGCTCTGGGGGTGAGATTTCTCTGCGGCCCACCAAAATTTTCTCACAGACCACCAGTGGGCTGCAGCCCATCGGTGGCCGATGGCTGGTCTAATCTATATTTTGAAAAGCTCCAGTGATGGAGAATCCACAACTCCAATAGCAACAGCCATAGCACTGAGACTTATGCACTACTTCACAGGGCTTTACGGCCCTCACTAAACCCTCTCAAGCAACCAGCCAAGAGTCTTCTTTTTCTTACTGACCAGGTTGACAGACACAGAGCTGACAATTTCGGGAGGGGATCCTGTTCTCTGGTGAGCATGAGAGGCGCACATCGGAAAGCCCAGAGAACTGGGTGGGAAACCGTTTGCCTGGACTGCTAATTACAGACCTCTCCTTCTGAAATGCAGGCTGTTTGAGGCAGGCGGGGGTCATACCTGTTGCAGGGCAGCGAGTGCTTCAAGAGGCTGGAGACCACGTCTTCAGGTGACACCTCGGCTAGAGAAGTCATGACATTCAACGCTGCCCTCCGAGCTCTGCCCACTGGGATATTGCTCATCTCACAGGACAGGTGTTCCACTATTTCTGAGACCTGCAGAAGAACGGTGGAAGAGGGAGATGGGTACAGGACCACAAGTTAGGGCAGCAGTCGGCAACCCATGGCTCTAGAGCTGCATGTGGCTCTTTCATCCCTCTGCTGCGGGTCTCTGTCGGTCAAAATATGTGTCACAACCCAAATTTACGACACCCTCCAGCACGCAATTTATGAAGCTTTTCAACCCCTGGCAGGTTTTGTGGCTCCTGGTGTTTTCTTTTCTGTGGGAATGGCTCTTTGAGTATTTAAGGTGCCGAGCCACAATCCAAGACTTGGGAAGAAACTGCTCTATGCTGCTTTGGTAAAATCGCATCTGGAATACGGCATCCAGTTTTGGTGGCCAGGATGTAAAAAAAAAAAAAGAGGTTGAGACCTGTGGAAAGAGTGCAGAGAAGAGCAACCAGAATGAAAACCTATGATGGACGGTTGCAGAAATTGGGATTGTCTAGTTTCATGAAAAGAAATATATATCCTACTTTTCATCATTAAACCAAAATATTCATCTATTACTTGCAGTTAAAACAGGAAAAACAGTTTAAAGTAAAACCTTTGAGAGTCGGTCTGGGGTAGCAGTCTAGGCAGTGGGCGGGATTCAAATGTTTTAACAACCGGTTCTATGGGCGTGGCTTAGTTGGTAGGTGTGGCTTGGTGGTCATGTGACTGGGTGGATGTGGCTTGGTGGTCATGTTATTGGCTGTGCGTAGCAAACTCAACATCACTCACATTGAGGCATGCATCTCCTCGCCTGGCCTCTCGTGACTGTGTGGATGTTGCAACAGTCGTAAGTGTGAAAAACGGTCATAAGTCACTTTTTTTCAATGGTCACTCCACACAAGCAAAGTACCAGCAAAAGAGGGGAAAAAAAACTCCAGAAAAGTTCCTGAGACAGGAAGTCTAGTCCTGCCAAGAATGTAATAAGGGTTAACTGAGAGGCAGTTTCTGTAAGCAACACCAGAATGTTTCCTTCCTGCCTTCCTTACAGGATTATCCCAGTAATTTCTTCTAACAACTGGTTCTCCGAACTGCTTACAATGTTAACAACCGGTTCTAGCGAATAGGTGCAAACCTGTAGAATCACATCTCTGAGTCTAGGGCAGTGGTGGCTAACCTTTTTCAGCTCCGTATCGATAATTGCATGTGCACTTGTGCGCTCACACTCACATGCCAGCACCCAGAAGGCAATGCATGCTGCCCCCCACACCCCTGCGCATGTGTGTGTGACCCCCCCTGGCGCACCCTGTGCATTTCTGCACATGTACGCACAATCACCCCCACATCACACATCTCTGTGCATGCGCGCACACCCCCTACGCACGCTATGGGTCTCTGCCCATACACATGTGTCTCCCGTGCCTCCCGCCCCCCCACATGTGTGTGCCAGATATCCAACAATCAGCTGTCGGGCGCCACTACTGTACGCACATGTGCAGTGACGTGCTTCCAGGCGAGCTCTCACATGGCTGCAGAAGTGGCTCAGCGTGCCACTTCTGGCACGCGTGGCATAGGTTTGCCAACAGGGCCTTGCACCATTCTAGTGACTATCCAGTCTCTTCTTGAAAACCTCCAGTGATGGAGGCAAGTTGTTCCACTGGCTCATTGTCTTCCCTGTCAGGAAATGTCTTATTTCTTTCTCCAAAGTTCATTTGAGAGCAGCAACCGGCTCAAAGTCACCCTTGATTTCTGTGGTTGACCGGAGATTCAATCAGATTCTCTTTCAAACAACTAGTCAACTGCTGAGCCCCTGGTGACCCCATAGATCCAGGGCTGGGATTCCACTGATTCTGCGCGGTTCGGGCGAACCGGTTCTCTCTGTCGATCAGCTGTTGGGCCTACCCACTCGCTTTGGCTCTAGCCTGTGCTTCATATTTTGGTTTACAAGCTTAGCTGATTTGCCGCACGACAGCTGTTTAACACACAGGGATGGCTGGAGAAGGTCAGTTAGCAAACGCTCTGCGCACATGTGAAGCACACACTCACCAAACCGGTTGTTATGTTGGCTGAATCACACCCCTGCATAGATCCCAACAAACATGGAGCCCTGTCACTGGAATTCAACCCTCCCGAGAGGATTTGGGGGAGAGTTGGAGAAGACCCCCAAACAGTGCAGAATTGGATTCTCACTGGGGACACCACTTTCTGGCTGGTTCAGACTTTAAGGAGCCTCTCTCCCAGGGGTGGGCTGCTGGGGGCTCTCAGGGGCTCAGGAGATCCCCTAGCTAAGACTCTGCGGGGCTTGGGGAGCCCCCAATAACCTCAGAATGACAAGCAGCTCAGGAAAGCTCCTAATACGCTTAATTGAACTTCTGGGCGTTCAGCCAAGAGCATTTCACACCTGGTAAAAGTGTGATAAGCTAGATAAACAATCCACTCAGCACTTGCTGAGGGAGAGTCGTTGAGAAAATCAGATAAGTAATGATATGAAATTGAGCAAATAAAATGAATATAGGTAAGGTCATGTTTAGAGATATGAAACCTGGTACCACAAGGTTTGCCCAATGAGAATGTTTTATTTAAAAATAAAAATAAAAAAATTGTGGGGGTGGATTGAATAATGAAATTACTAGGTATGTTTAACTAATACGGTGATTGACACTAGGAGAGAGTATTGAAATGGTGAAGCAACGAAGGATTATGATTGAATGTGAATGTGTGTATTAAGAGATATGATTGGTGTTATTAAGTTTGCCTATACTAAAATGTATGATATATTGATGTCACACTGTTAATGTATTGTTGTGTATGTGTAGATTGAAATGAAAAAAAACCCTTGATTAAAAAGAAAGAGAGAGAGAAAAAATCAGATAATGTAGCTACTAGCCTCTGAGTGGATTAATTCCCAAATAATAAGAATCCCGTAACTCACCAGAAACTCCACTAAGACCCGAAGATCCCTCTCACAGTCACTGCTAGTAAGCCTGGTTTCACCCAGTCTTTTATTTAAGTATTAAATTAAATGCACGAAATAATATTCAACTTTTTGGTATATATATATCTTTTTTTTAAGATAATTAGGGCAAAGAAGCGATGTCGGGTTGGGCACACCCACCCAGTCACATGACCACCTAGCACCGTGATGGCGAACTTACGGCACGCATGCCACAGGTGGCACACAGAGCCATTTGTGCCAGCAGGCGAGTTGCAGGCAAACTTACCTCACGGCACATGCGCGCGCCTCACAGCTGATTTTTGGATGGTTTGAGGCCTTTTTTGGCCTCCCAGAGGCTTGAAAAAAGCCTCTGCAGGCTTTGCAGGGCAAATAGTAGGCCCGTTTTGTCACTTCCTGTAATACCGGAAGTGACGAAAGGGCCTACTTGGCCGGCAGAGGCTTTTTCAAGCCTCTGGGAGGCCGAAAATGGCCTCAAACCAGCCTAAAATCAGCTGTGAGGCGCAGTGCAAGAAAGGAGGGGGGATTGTGCATTTATGCACAGGGGGTGTGGGGGGTGCATTGTCTTCTGGGTGCTGGAAGGCGAGCGCACGAGCGCCAGCGCGCACACAATTTTTGGCATAGGAGCCCCAAAAGGTTAGCCACCACTGACCTAGCACGTCCACCTGACCACCTGACCACCCAGTCACATGACCATCTAGCCACGCCCACCCAGCCAGTCATTAGGGCCGAGAGCCCCTTGCTAAAAAAACTTTGAAGTCCGCCCACCTCTGCTCACCTTGTCCTTCAAGTCAGTTTTCTGCTCTTGCAAAAGGACGGTAAGTTTCACCGCAGTGGCATTCAGAAGGCTCTCCTCACACGTCTTCAGGCTGCCCACCGTGGTCAGGAGGACGTCCATGGGAGAGGCACAACCAGGTGTGACCTCCGGGCCCTGCAAGAAACGGGAAGAAATATGCTGAAATGGATGGGGGGTGGGGTTACAGGTAGTCCTCAACTTCCGACCACAATGATTGAGCCTGTGGTTTCTGTTGCTAAGCGAGACGTTTATCCCGTGAGTTCTTCTGCCCCATTTTAGGACCTTTCTTGCCACCGTTGCTAAGTGAATCTCCGCAGTTGTTAAGTTCGTCACACGGTCATTAAGTGAATCTACCTTCCCATGACCCCAGGGATACCGCAACCGTCATAAATATGAGTCAATTGCCAAGCATCTGAATTCTGATCATGTGACTCTTGGGGATGCTGCTGCAATGGTCATAAGTGTGAAAAATGGTCATAAGTCACTTTTTTCAGTGTCTGTCATGCCTTTGGTGGAGTCTGACTCCGAGGGAGAGAAGGAACAGTCGACAGGGAATGGAGGTGTGGCTCTGGAGGTTGTGGAGGAGGGTGGGGAAGGGCAGAGACCGGCTGAGCAGTCAGAGCAAGAACCAGGCCCCTCTGCATCCTAGGAAATGCAGGGAGGAACAGAGAAGGGAACAACTTGGCTTACGAGAGAGGAAGTGGCCATGATCCCCTTCATTGGTGGCAGTTGGGGAGAATATTATATAAGAAAGACAATTACAGACTTCCGGTTGCAGCGCTGTGGCGAGTTGGGAAGAGAAGAGCAAGCTCTGCTCTCTCATCCCCAATCTGCGTGTTTGGAGGCCCCGGTGAGGGGCACATAGACCCTGGAGGGGAAGACGAAGGTGTGAGGAAGCCCGAGGAGAAGTTTGACAGTGGTGGCTGTTGACAGCTTCGAGGGAGACCCCATTTGCTCCGACGTGTGAGTGATCGGCCATCTCGATGGCAGACCGAAGTCGCAGCGCTTTAGCCCATTGAGGAAGATACCAGAGCACGAACAGTGTTTTTGGCATCAATTGATGGATTGAACTTGGAGTGAAGGAGGCGGAAAGTGAAAGTCGAGGAGAGAAACGGCAGAGAGAGACAGCAGAACTGTGAGTCTTAAATAAGAGGACGGAAGTCCAAAGGGAAATGGTGATCTGGCGGTGAAAGCAAGGAACTCTTAAGACAGACATCAAAGCCAATTTAGTTGATTAAAGATTGACGTGTCTTGGACTTGTTCTAAAAAATTTGGAGTTGATTTAGACTGATTATCTAGGAATTTGGAGTTTAACCAGATGGATCTGTGACTTGTAAAAGAAGAACAGTGGGGGAAAAAAGTAAGAGACAGGACTAAACCCAAGAATGGAAGTGACATTTTGAGATTATATAGAGAGAAGAGAAGCTGATGTAACAGACTGTGACTAAACAAAACGTGAATGGACAAGAAAAGGAAAGTGATTGAATACTACTGGACTTCTTTTCATAGAACATAATTAATGAAATAACATTTTGATTAAGGTTTGATTGAATCTATTAAGAATTTAAAAGTTTAAATGACATGAAACTGAAAACTGGTGAAATACTATTTTGATGATTATTGATTGATTACTAACAACTAATGAAATAAGTAAGGTCATATATATAAGAAGTGGAATGTAGAATTGTTTAAAGGAAACCGAACTTTACAGTTAAAGATAAAAAAATACAGTTGATATATCATAATATAGTAATATAAAATAGTGGTATAAGAATAATTTACAGCAAGTATATTTTAGGATATTATATTACAATCTTTCTTTCTTTTCTCTCTCATTTCCTGTCATCCCTTTTGCTCTCTCCCTTCTTTATCTTCTTTAATTTTGGTGATTCCGTTAATTTCAGATTCTATAAAAGATTGAATCAAATCTGAATAATTTAGAATATCATAAGTGGGAAAAGATACTTATATTCTAAGGGAAACTACTGAATAGAAGTAATAACGAAAGAAAAATTAAATAGTGAAAGGTAAAGTGGGAAGATATCTACAATAAAGTTAGAAATATGACCAGTACTGCAACAACGAACCTGAAAGGGAAAAAAACCAATGTCTGGTTCATCATTGTCTATTACATCTCCAGTGGGCCAAAAAACAATAGAAGGAATGTTAAATACGGAAAAGTTGAGCAACGTGGCCAACATGCAGACGATGCAAGCAACATCAACAGCTATTCAGGAAACGATGCTTAAAATGCAGGAGACGAGGGTTAATAACCATACAGATATGAAGACGGAAATGGGAGAAATGAAGGGTAAGGTTCAAAATTTAGAGGAGAAGATGGGAACGATCCAACAGACACTGGAGAAGAATGAACAAAGAATAAAGAACATAGAAACTAAAGCTGAACGAACAGATAAGAGATTGGAAGGGATGGATAGGAAAGTAATAGAGATGAACAGAGACTTAGAAGATTCGATTATCCATCTCGAAATGGAACGTGCAGCATTCTATTTGAGGTTCCAAAATGTATTGGAATCCAAAGATGAAGACCTGGGAGACATAATGTCCCACTTAATAGCAGAGGCATTGCAAAGGGACCAGCAGGAAATAGTGAAAGAATTGGATGAGGTCTACCGAATCCATACAGACTACACCAGACGAAACAAGCTGCCCACATCAGGTTCGCCAAAATAATGTAAGACATATTGTATATAGAATCACAAAGGACGAGACGATGGTGTATAAAGAAAAAGAGATCACGACCTTGAAACAAATTCCAAGGCAGGTAAGAGAGTTGAGGAAGGACTACAGATCTCTGGCGATACTCCTGAATAAACGAAACATCTGGTTCCGATGGCTGGTCCCTGAAGGAATGCTGGTGACGTGGCAAGAAAGAAGAATAAAAATTGATAGTATTGAAAAGATGCAAGAACTTTACGATCAGTTGATGGAAACAGAGGAAGAGGAGAGCAGCAAAGAAGATCCAGAAAGCAAGAGTCAGGAGGACCAACAAGAGGATCAGCAATAGGGAATACAAGAAATGGACCAAGAAGAGAGAGGCAAAGAAAAAAGAGAGTACCCAAGGAGAGAAGGACTAAGAATAAGACCCCAAAGAGAAGCAAGAACAAACATAAGATTTAGGTAGACTCAGAATTAACAATGGAAGAAGAGATTAAGTTACTCGCAATAAACATCAATGGA
Organism: Pseudonaja textilis; assembly: GCF_049901715.1. Lineage (NCBI taxonomy): Eukaryota > Metazoa > Chordata > Lepidosauria > Squamata > Elapidae > Pseudonaja > Pseudonaja textilis. Next base: position 198,644,921 of record NC_141992.1, on the reverse strand, counting down.
TTAAACTCCCAGATTAAGAGGAAACAAATATTAACCACATTAACTAAACAAAATGTTGATATTATATGCCTACGGGAGGTACATATCCAAAAACAGCATAAAAATATATCTAGAATATCCCAAGTTGAGTGTATTATTTACAGCATTGGCAGATCAAAAGAAAAGGGGTGTAGCAATTTATGTAAAAAAAGGGATAAATGCAAAAAAAACTCTATGCAGATGAACAAGGCAGAATTTTAATGATACATATTAATTTACATCAAAAACAATTACTATTAGTGGGGATATATGCCCCTAATGATAACCAGAAGAAGTTTTATAAGGGACTGTATGATAAAATAATTAGTGTAGGTGAAGAAAATATTTGCTTGATAGGGGATTTTAATGCCACTGTTGATGTTAAAAAAGACTATATTAGTATGGAAGGGACTAGGAAGAAAAAAAAGAGAATTCTACCCAATTTTTTTTTTTATTTAACACACGAGACCAATTTGGAAGATATATGGAGGAAGAGGAATCCAAATGAGAAGAAATATACGTTTTATTCTAGTCCATAAAAATCATGGTCCAGAATCGATATGGAATGGGTTAATGGGGCAATCGAGAAAGACATTAGTGAAGTAGAGATAATACCTAATATATGGGCTGACCATAGCCCGGTTAAAATTACATGGAAAGGACATAGTAAAAGGAAAAGGAGATGGATATTAAATTCACAAATAACAAAGGAAAAAGAATATATCTCAGGAATTAAAAATGAGTTAGAAACATTTTTTAAGGTTAATCTAAAATACCATACTAGTTTATAAAATTTATGGGACGCTACAAAGGCTTTCGTGAGAGGCATATCAATAGCCTACATAGCTAAGAAAAATAAAGAAAAATGGAAGAAACAGAACGAATTATAAGAAAGGATTAAAAAATTTGAATATGAGCTCCAAAAAGACCCAAAATATATGGAAGTTAAGAAAGAAATAAGGATGATTAGATATGAACTAAATTTGAAGAAAATGCACGTAACTTAAAAACTCTTAAACATAATTTCTTTGAATCAGCAAACAAACCAGGAAGGTGGTTGTCCCATAAATTAAAAATAGAGAAAGAGAAAAGACTAGTTCAGCAACTCAAGGATGAGGAAGGAGGATTATCAGATGGAGGAGAAAAAGAGAATCACGCAAAGGTATTTTGGCGAGCTTTATAAGCAAGAAGATGTTAGGGAAGAAAACATTAGATACTACTTGGAGGGAAATGGTCTGATCCCAATCTCAGAAGAAAACAGAGAAGTACTTAATAAAGAAATAACATTAACCGAGTTACAAAAGGCGATACAAAAACAAAAAAATAATAAAACACCAGGCCCAGATGGTCTACCAGGCGAACTATAGAAAAATGTATCTGAAATATTTGAACCAATATTACTGGAACTATATAATGAGGCATTAACGCAAGCTAGACTTCCGAGGTCCTGGACCGAGGCATACATCTCCTTAATTGCAAATGATGGCACGATCAACAACTAATTGCAAACTATAGGCCAATCTCGTTGGTAAATACGGATTATAAGATATATATGACAATATTAGCAGAAAGGATGAAACCAATTTTGAGTGAACTTATACATACAGACCAGAATGGTTTCCTGCCAAATAGACAAATTAAAAGCAATATTAGGACAGTACTGAATTCGATTGAATACTACGAAGCTCACCCAGAAAAACAGGCAGCTTTAATTTTTTTAGATGCACAAAAAGCATTCAACAATCTCAATTGGAAATTCATGCTATATCAAATTAAAAAGATGAACTTTGGCATTAATATTGAAAAAACACCACAAGAAATATACTCAAATCAAAAAGCAAGTGTATTATTAAATGGAGATCGTACCGAAGATTTTGAAATTGCAAAAGGAGTGAGACAAGGGTGTCCATTATCGCCTCTGTTATTTATCTTGTCTTTAGAAGTGTTGCTAACTGCAACCAGACAAAACCCAGAGATTTATGGAATTAAGATTAGAAATGAGGAACAGCCCCAAGCAGGTTTAGTACAGAACAGTTGAGCTAAGCCACGCCCAGGCTCCTTGCTGTCTCCTTCTTGCTCACACAGCAAATACTCTTTCCATTTCCAAACAGCCCTCAACTCTCTCACACACTGACAGGACGCTAGCCAGATGAATACCGATGGATGCTGGTAGGCAGAGGCAGAACTTTTTTCCCCTTATTTTCCTTCCCCAAAACTAAATCCGACCAAATATTTTTGTAGCGAAGCACGGGCATCGAGCTAGGTAAAGCATAAAGTTACAGAGGTTACAGGAGGGGTGCAGTGGCCTGGAGGTGGAACTCTCGCCTCACAATCAGGAGGCTGTGAGTTCGATCCTGGGTAGAAGCAGATATTTCTCTCTCTGGGCACAATGAGAATATATCTGCTGAATAAAAAAAAACTCCACACCGGCAACAGGGAAAGGCATCCGGCCAGTAAAACACTCTGCGAGCTCCATTCAGTTGCCCGGACTCCACTCCTCAAGGGATTATGGGATCATGAAAAGAGGATGATGATGATGACAGGAAGCAGCTGGGACACTGTAACTCCGGCTTGCAGGTATTTTTAATACTAATTATCGGTATTTAGGGCAGCTTTTTGCAAGCAAAGACGCTTTTTGTATTTTTGTACAGGTAATCCTTGAACTTACCACACCTCATTTAGTCGCCATTCAAAGTTACCATGGCACTGAAAAAAGTGACTTGTGACCGTTTTCACACTTACGACCATTGCGGCATCCCCACTGTCATGAGAGGCCAGGCGAGGAGAAGCGCCCCTCGACGGTAGTGATGTCTGGTTGGCCACGCCCACCCAGTCACATGACCCCCCCAAGCCACACCCACCAACTAAGCCACGCCCACAGAACCGGTTGTTAAAAAAAAAAAATCGAATCCCACCCCTGGACACGCATATCCCAGGAAAAATATGATACCTGGGCGCCTTCTTTTTTCTGCTTCCGGGTTCGGCAAACGATGGACCCAGATGGACCCAGGTACATTCCTTCCTCTGAGGATTTGGGGGCTTTAGTCTTCCTTTCTCCCTGCACCTGAGCAGCTGCCTCCTCATCCAACAGGCCCAGGTCTTCTCCCAGTTCTCCCAAAGCAGAACCGCTTGGCTCTGACGCCTCCTCCATCTTTGGTTCCTGAGAACGGAAGACTTGGTCATCCAGGGAGAGGAGGAAGTCCGGTTTAACAGCATCAAACCCAACCGAGCCTCCGCTCGGTTTGGCCGTCTCCATCCAGGCGTTGAGCTCGTCTGTCTTGTTGGACATTTTGAAGACCAGACTCTCCTTAGGTTTCTTCGGCAGGCGTGGAAAGGACTCGGGGAAAAGACGTCCTGCCGCAAAAGATGACAGGGTAGGCTGAGCGGAAGCAACAAGACCGTCTTCCTTCTCTCAATAAATTTAACGTTTTGACCTGTGCAAAAATAAAGAAGAAAAAAGGGCAGAAGAAGAAGAAGCGAGGTATGAATAACAACCCTTCTATTGGGAAGAATAAATAGAACATTTGCAGTTCAGGGTTGAAATAAGGGATCCTTGGGACTCTCTGCGCTAGGTTGTTTTCTTGCGGACGTTTTATGACCCAACTAGGTAACAGCATCAGTGCTGCAAGAGAGGGGGGTTGTGGAGAGGAGGAGGAGGAGGAAGAGGAGAAGGAGGAGGATTGTGGGGTCCTTGGGACTCTCTGCGCTAGGTTGTTTTCTTGCGGACGATTTATGACCCAACTAGGTAACAGCATCAGTGCTGCAAGAGAGGGGGGTTGTGGAGAAGAGGAGGAGGAGGAAGAGGAGAAGGAGGAGGATTGTGGGGTCCTTGGGACTCTCTGCGCTAGGTTGTTTTCTTGCGGACATTTTATGACCCAACTAGGTAACAGCATCAGTGCTGCAAGAGAGGGGGGTTGTGGAGAGCAGGAGGAGGAGGAGGAGGAGATGAAGAAGGAACAGGAGGAGGAGGAGGAGGAGGAAGAGGAGGAGGAGGAGGAGGAAGAGGAGGAGGAGGAAGAGGAGGAGGAGGAGGAGGAGGAGAACTGTGGGGTTTTTGGTGCTTTTTTTTAATAAATAAATTTTATTAATTTTACAATTAAAACAAACCAACAACACATACACAAATGAAAGAAAAGAAAGAAAGAAAAAGAAGAGAAGAAAATAGAAAGAAAGAATAGAAAGCAATTAAAAACATGGTGCTTTTTGAGTTTGGTTGTTTTCTTGCAGACGTTTCATGACCAAACTAGGTAACAGTATCAGTGCTAGAAGGGAGTAGAGTGTGGAGAGGAGGATGGGGGGGCAGGCTCACCAGTCTTCCTGCTTTCCCTCCTTCGGATAACTTTTCCACTTGGAGAAAGCACGACCACGACTCTTTCCTGGTTTCCATCCATTGGCGAGGAAGATGAGAACTCTAAGCTTTTCAAAGATCTGGAATCCGAAAGCGCCATGGCGATTCTGCCATCACTGTGGCTGCTCCAGCAACGAGGTTCAATGCAGGTGGGATCAAGGAAATGGCAGGATAAGATCATAAACCAAATATTCGTTCGTTCGTTCGTTCGTTCGTTCGTTCGTTCACATTTGTATAGCCGCCCATATTGCAACCAGCTCTGAGCCCAGTTCTCTGCTTTCTTTAATCTTTAGTAAAAAGGCGAAAGATTTATACGATCTGAAGAGAAACCAGAGTATTGCTTTCTTTAATCAAGGGGAGAAAAGTGATCTGAGAAAGAAGAAAAAAAGAGAAATGGATTTGTTAATGGGCATTTGTGATTTTTTTTTTTTTGAAACAATCGTCAATTAATTGAGTGTCCAGGAAATGTAAATAGCATGAGCAGTGACTGCAATGTACTGTACAGATAGTCCGCAGAACAGGACAGGACAGAACAGAACAATAGAGTTGGAAGGGACCTTGTAGGTCATCTAGTCCACCCCCTGCCCAAGCAAGAGACTTTACACCATTTCTGACAGAGGGAAGTCCAATCTCTTCTTGAAAGCCTCCAGGGATGAAGCTCCCACAACTTCCGAAGGCAACTTCTGTTCCAGGGGTTGATCGTTCTCACTGTCAGAAAGTTTCTCCTTATTTCCAGGTTGAATCTCTTCTTGGTCAGTTTCCATCCATTATTATTCCTTGTCTGGCCTTCGGGTGCTTTAGAAAAATAGCTTGACCCCCCTCCTCCTCTCTGGGGCAGCCCCTCAAATATTGGAAGATGCTCTCCTGTCTCCCCTGGTCCTTCTCTTCCCTAGACTAGCCAGGCCCAGTTCCTGCAACCGTCCATCGTAGGTTTCAGCCTCCAGTCCCTCGATCACCCTGGTTGCTCTTCTCTGCACTTTTTCTAGAGTCTCAACTTCCTTTTTATAATGTGGTAACCAAAACTGGAGGCAGTATTTTAGGTGTGGTCTAAGGCTTTATAGAGTAGTATTAGTACCTCCTGTGAACTCGATTGTATCCCTCTGTTAATGCAGCTTAGGATTGCATTGGCTTTTTTGGCTGCTGCTGCACACGGCTGGCTCCTATTTAGCTGGTTGTCCACTAAGACTCCGAGATCCCTCTCCCAGTTGCTGCTATTGAGCCTGGTTTCACCCAGTTTATATGTGTCCTTTGGGTTTTTCTTGCCTAAGTGTAGGACTTTACTTTTCTCTACATTGAATTTCATTTTGTTAGATACGGCCCAGGGTTCTAGTCTGTCGAGATCCATCTGGATCTTGAGCCTATCTTCTTGGGCGTTAGCTATTCCTGCCAGCTTAGTATCATCTGCAAATTTGGTAAGTTCCCCTTCTGTTCCCTCATCTAAGTCATTAATGAAGATATTGAAGAGTCCTGGCTGGGCCTAAGACGGAACCTTGTGGCACCCGACTGCTTCCTTCCCTCCAGGTAGACAGACGCATTAAGGACTACTCGTTGAGTACGGTTTGCCAGCCAGTTGCGAGTTCATCTGGTGTTATCTATTCCACTTTTTTCTGGCTTATTAAGAAGTAGGTTGTGGTCTACTTTGTCGAATGCTTTGCTGAAATCTAAATATATTACGTCCACAGTATTTCGCTGGTCAGTATACTAATTTAGTCACTATGTGGAAGAATGAAATAAGATTAGTTTGGCATGATCTGCTCTTAACAAACTTGTGCTGACTGCTAGTTATTACTTCGCTAGTTTCCACATGTTGGTAGATCTGTTTTTTAATTATCTTTTCCAGTATCTTCCCAGGTATTGAAGTTAGGCCGATTGGTCTATAGTTTCCTGGGTCTGTTTATTTTCCTTTTTTGAAGATGGGAACCACATCAGCTCTATTCCAGTCCTCTGGTAGTTCCCCGGTGCTCCAGGATTTTTAGAAGATGTGGTTTAGTGGTCCTGAGATGACCTCTGCCAGCTCCTTTAAAACCCTGGGAGGTAATCCATCTGGTCCTCGTGACCCTTGAGTTGCAACAATTCATTTAGTGACCGTTCCAAGTTACAATGCACTTATGACCATTGCAGCATCCCTAAAGGTCATGCGATCAAAATTAAGCCACTTGGCCACTGCTTCATATTTATGACCGTTGCTACATCCCGGGGTCACCTTTTGCAACCTTCTCACAAGCAAACTCAGTGGAGAAGCCAGATTCATAGAACAACCGTGTTAGAAACGTAACAATTGCAGTGATTCGCGTTATCGACGGCGACCCCCCAAAAAACATGTATATATTTTTTTGTAAAACGGGGCAAAGATCACTTAAAAATTGTTGGGGCTCAATTGCAGTGGTCAGCCAAGAACGACCTGCACACTTTTTGGTTTAAAAGGAAACTTTTTAACAAAAAGCCGGGTCAAAGGCAGTCTCTTGGATTTTGGGAAAGTGGCATGCTCAGAGCAATTCTTAGAGACGAGCCTTCCTAGATGGGGGGAACGCTCCCGTTGCAATCTATCCTGGGTTTCTCCTCCTTGGACATCGTAGGAGTGGAAGAGACCTCAAAAGTCAAGGCAGGAAACCTCATACCATCCCGGCTGCCCAGTCTATTCGTGAAAACCTGCCGGGGTGAAGCGCCCACCTTATGACATTCGCATTAACAGGCCAATTAAGTTGTCTGGATGGTGCCCGTCATGATTATAGCACCTAGCAATAGCATATATGCCTATAAGATACTACTCCTTTCGTGTTTTCTTGCAAGGAGGAGGGGGAGGAGGAAGATTGTGGGGTCCTTGGGTGCCTTCTGAGCTTGGTTGTTTTCTTGCCGACGTTTCATTACCCAATTAGGTAACATCATCAATGCTAGAAGGGAGTGTGGTTTTTTTTGGAGGGGAGGAGGAGTAAAACTGTGGGGTCCTTGGTGCTCTCGGAGCTTGGTTGTTTTCTTGAAGACATTTCATGGCCCAGCTAGATAACATCATCAGTAATCTTCCTTCCTCTCCCTTCCTTCTTTCCTCCCTCCGATCATCCTTCCTTCTCTCCCCTCCCCCTCCTCTTTCTTCCCGTTCTTTCCTTCCTCTCCTTTCCCCTTTTCTCCCTCCCATTGTCCTCCCTCCCTCTCTCCCTTCTTTCCTCCTCCCTCCTCTTCCCTCCTCCCTCCCTTCCATCATCCTTCCTCCCTCCCTTCCTTCCCTCCTCTCCCTTCCCCTTCCTTCCTTTTCTCCTTCCCATCATCCTCCCTCCCTCCTTCGTTCTTTCCTTCCTCCCTTCCTTCCTTTTTCCCTCCCTTCCATCATCCTTCCTCCCTTCCCTCCTCTCCTTTCCCCTTCCTTCTTTTCTCCCTCCCATCCTCCTTCCTTCCTTCTTCCCTCCCTCTCCCTCTCCTTCCTTCCCATTCTTTCCTTCCTCTCCCTCTTTTTTCCCTCCCATCACCCTCCTTCCTTCCCTCCCCCGCCCTTCTTTCCTTCCTCCCCTTCCCCCTTCCTTTCTCCCTCCCTTCCATCATCCTTCCTACTTTCCTGTTTTCCTTCCTTCCCTCCTCTCCCTCACCCTCCCTCTCTCCCTCCCTCCCTTCCATCTCTCTGACCTTGTTCATTGCAGACATTTCATAACCCAGCTAGGTAACATCATCAGTGCTTCCTCGGTGCTCTGTTTCCTAACAATTCTGCCCTTCCACTTTGTTGTTTACCTGGCCCTCGTTCCTGGCTGTTTGAGGTGGGGAGCGCAAAGCTTGGTGAGATAAGGCCGCAGTCCTCTCCACCCCAAGGCCCTTTGCACTATCCACTCGTCCCTTGCGGCCTTCAACCGCCCAGAGTAATCACCGTGACAACCTCTGGCTGCCAAAGCATTTCCTGGCTCGCAAATGTCACACCTTGTGCAACAAGGGTGATTTATAACCAAGCAAGTGACATCATGGGTTTGTTGTGGGCAGCAGACCAATCCATGGGGGGGAGGAGGTGTCCCACGCTGGATCCTTTAAGGCAGGGGTCTCCGACCTTGGCCGCTTTAAGCCTGGAGGACTTCAACTCCCAGAATTCCCCAGCCAGCAAAGCAACATTCACCTCCTCTCCAAAGGATGGCCATCACCCTCTTCACCAGGGGTCTGCCCCGGTCCTGGCTGCCCCCTTGCAAATGCTACACACATACACACACACACACACACACACCCCTCTTGTAAAGGGGTTCAAGGCAGCCAGTGGAGGTTTTCAAGAAGAGATGGGAAAACCACTTGTTCTGCAACCGTATAGGGCAAGGGCCTTCCAACTTGGCAAGTTTTAAGACTTGTGGACTTCAACTCCCAGAATCCTTGAGCTAACCTGACTGGAGGAGGAGGAATTCTGGGAGTTGGAAGTCCACAAGTCTTAAAGCCGTCAACTTTGAAGACCCCTGGAATAGATACACAGAGAAAGAGAGATAAAATAGATAGATAGAGGGGGAAGAGAGAAAAAGATAGAATAGATAGAATAGATAAAGAGAGGTAGAATAGATAGAAAGAGAGAAATAGGATAGATAGATGTTATGACTCCCCTTCGAAATTCAAACGAACAAAACAGAAAGCAGCCGCTTCACAATTAAATCAAACTAACGGCTGGCAGAAACCACAGCATAAATCTTTACTCTGTCCGGCAAACCAGTCCTGGCAATAAATCCTCAGCCTCAGAGCTTCTTCGCTGTAACGTCCTCACTCAAATAGTCATTTTGTTCCTGGCAAAATGTACCAGCCCAGCTGTGTCCTTTTATACTCATTGAGGCAACGTGCTAATTTACTGACTTGCTCTTCTCATTCGCTCCAGCTGATTTTGCCTTTTCAACCGTCTTCTATTTTTTACATTTAACCACAAATTTTCCAAGTTCTCATCTCCACTAGAAGACTCTCTCAAAACTTCCCTGTCAGCCATTCCCGGCTGTTGATCAGGTAAGGAACCAGAGGAGGTCAAAGGTCCTGACAATTCTAATACATCAGGTCTGTCGTCCTTTGTCCCGTCCATCTCCTCATCCTGGTTATCAGTCCAATCACTGAGCCGTGCCGGCTCATATTTTTCTGCCATGTCCTCCTCACTTGAACTCATATCAGTCACAGGAGCTGAATCCAAGCCCGGAGCCACAACTGATAGACTAGATCAAGGGTCTTCAAACTTGGCAAGTTTAAGACTTGTGGACTTCAACTCCCAGAATCCTTGAGCTAACCTGACTGGAGGAAGAATTCTGGGAGTTGGAAGTCCACAAGTCTTCAAGCTGTCAAGTGTGGAGACCCCTGGTTTAGGGTCTCCTGCTGAGCCCGGGGTTGGAATAGAAGACCTCCAAGGGTCCCCTCCAGTTCTATTCCGATCGATTGGTGGATCTCGGCCTGGTGGGCTTCTCCAGAGGCCGATTGGAGGCTGGGGCTGGGCAGGAGGTGGACGTGGGGCTGACGGGGCCCTTCTGGATTAAGCGCGGAAGAACTTGGACTCTGGAGGCCTCCAAAAGAGGCTGCCCCACCCCCGAAGGAGACCCGAAGGACCGACGTGGCACCTCTGGACCCGGCTGGATGGGCAGGAGAGGGAAGGGGGGGGGCAGAAAACCTTGGTCTGAGCCGGATGGGCGGGGGAGAAACCCCTATAAGGGCACCCCTTGCAAGGGGAGAACAGGGGTGCCACGGCATTGCACCCCAACTCTCAAACCCAACCTCTTTTTTGGGGGGAACCTCCAAGTCCTCATTGGGGGGCTGTTTTAAGGCAGCTTACATTCATAAATGGGAGGTGGGGGCCCTAGACCCCAAAATGCCCCCCAGATCCCTAAATGGGGCAGGGGACCCTAGATCCAGAAATGGGGGCTCCTAGATCCATAAATGGGAGGTGGGGGGCCCTAGAAACCAAAATGCCCCCAGATCCATAAATGGGGGCTAGACCCAGAAATGGGGTGTCCCCAGGTGACCGGCTGCAAAATCCACCCCCCGCCCCAGCGCTTTCTTAGCACCTGGGCACCGCAGGCCGAGCGGCTGCAGTCTCTCCGGCCGCCTGCAGGGGTCGCCCTCCCCCTCCCCTCCTCCCCCCATCTTTTCCTCTCCTCCTCCTCCTCCTCCTCCTCCTCCTCCTCCTCCTGCTGCTGCTGCTCCGCTCCTCCCTTCCCCAAATTCCTCCTTCCTCCTCCTCCTCCTCCCGAGTCTTTCCGGCCGGGCGCCGCGGCGTTTCCTCTGCGCCTCCATTGCAGCCGCCGCCGCCGCTGCTGCCCGCCGAGCCTCCCTCCGCAGGGACCCCCCGCCCGGCGCCCCCTCCCCACTGCTCCCCCCCCTGCCCCCAGGAGGGGGAGAGATGCTCCCGTGAAGGACCTCGGAGGTGGGTGTCGCCTGGCTCCCCTTCCTTTTTCTTTCCCTTCCTTCGTTCCTTCGTCCCTTTCCTCCCTTTCTCTCTTCCCCCTTCCTCCCTCCTTTCCCTTTTCTCTCCTTCTTCCTTCCTTCCTTCCCACCCAGCTTCCATTCCTTCCTTCCTCCTTTCTTTCATCCCTTTCTCTCTCCCCTCCTCCATTCTCTTCCCTCCTTCCTCCCTCCTTTCCTTTTTTCTCCCTCCTTTTCTTCCTTCCTCCCTCTCCCTTCCTTTCTTCATTCCATTCCCCCCTTTCTCTCTCCTCTCTTTCCGTTCCTAGTTTCTCTCTCTTCCTTCCTTTCCCTTTTCTCCCTTCTTCCTTCCTTCCTTCTCTCCTTTCTTTCATCTCTTTCTCTCTCCCTCCTTCATTCTCTTCCCTCCTCCCTTCCTCCTTTCCCTTTTCCTTCCTTCCTTCCTTCCTTCCTTTCTTCCTTCCCTCCCTCCCTCTCTCCCTTCCTTCATTCCTTCCCTCCCTTCCCTTTTTCTCCCCCTCCTTTTCCTTCCTTCCTCTCTCCTTCCCTCCCTCTCTCCCTTCCTTCCTTCCTTCCTTCCCCTTTTCTCCCTTCTTCCTTCCTTCCTTCCCACCCAGCTTCCATTCCTTCCTTCCTCCTTTCTCTCCTTCTTTCTTTCATCCCTATCTCTCTCCCCTCCTTCATTCTCTTCCCTCCTTCCCTCCCTCCTTTCCCTTTTTCTCCCTTCCTTCCTCCTTTTCGTCCTTCCTCCCTCTCCCTTCCTTTCTTCATTCCATTCCTCCCTTTCTCTCTCCTCTCTTTCCATTCCTAGTTTCTCTCTTCCTTCTTTTCCCTTTCTCCCTTCTTTCTTCCTTCCTTCTCTCCTTTCTTTCATCTTTCTCTCTCCCCTCCTTCATTCTCTTCCCTCCTTCCTCCCTCCTTTCCCTTTTTCTTCCTTCCTTCCTTTCTTCCTTCCCTCCCTCCCTCTCTCCCTTCCTTCATTCCTTCCCTGCCTTCCCTTTTTCTCCCCCTCCTTTTCCTTCCTTCCTCTCTCCTTCCCTCCCTCTCTCCCTTCCTTCCTTCCTTCCCTCCCCTTTTTCTCTCCCCTCCTTCCCTTCCCTTCCCTTTTTCTCTCCTTTCCCTATCTCCCTCTCCTTCCTTCCTTCTCTTTCTCTCTTCCTTCCTTCTTTTTATCCCTTCTTTCCTTCTCTCCCTTTTATTCCTAAACTTACTTACTTTCTCTTTCTTTCTCTCTCTCTCTCTCTGTCTCTTTCTTTCTTTCTTTCTTCCTTCCTTCCTTCCTTCCTTCCTTCCTTCCTTCCTTCCTTCCTTCCTCTGACTTTCTCTTTCTCTCTCTCTCTCCATGTAAGTTGATGACCCTCTTCAAATTCTCCCCCCAGGGGCCTGAAAGGGGAGCACCCTCCCCCCTGGAGCCTGCCTCGGTCGCCCGCAGAAGACCTGCCCCCTCCCCGTGGCTAGGAGCCCCCCGGCCGGCCATGCGCTGAAGGATGTCCCTCTCCCGACTGAGCAGCCTCCCCAATGGCTTCCCGGAGGAGCCCCCCCGGGCGGAGGCAGCCAACGGGCCGGACATGGCGCAGGTGCTCCAGGGCTTGGAGACGGGCTCCGTCCTGACCTTGTTCTACCAGAAGAAGTCCCAGAGGCCCGAACGGAGGAGCTTCCAGGTCCGCCTCAAGAGCCGCCAGATCGTCTGGAGCCGAAGCCCCGAGAAGGTGGAGGGGGACGGTGAGTGGCTGGGGGGAGCAGGAAGCCTCCCCCCACCGACCCAAAGGCCTAGGGAGGACCCCCTCAGGTGGGGCCTCCGGGGCTCTTGGGGCCTCCTCGTCTTTCCCTTTTATTCCTAAACCCATCCACCCTCTTCCTTTCCTTCCTTCTTTCCTTCCTTTCTTTCTTTCCTTTCTCTCCTTTCCTTCCCTTTCTTTCCTTCCTTTCCTTTCTCTCCTTTCTTTCTTTCCTTTCTTTTCTCTTTCTTTTCCCTTCCTTCTTTCCTTCCTCCCTTCCCTCCTTCTCTTCCTTCCTTTTTTATCACGTCTTTCCGTCTTTCCCTTTTATTCCTAAACCCATCCACCCTCTTCCTTTCCTTCCTTCCTTCCTTCCTTCCTTTCCTTTCCTTCCTTTCTTTCCTTTCTTTCTTTCTTTCCTTTCTTTCTTTTCTCTTTCTTTTCCCTTCCTTCTTTCCTTCCTTCCTTTCCTCCTTCTCTTCCTTCCTTTTTTATCCCGTCTTTCCGTCCATCCAACCTCTTCCTTTCCTCCTTCCTTCCCTTCCTTCCTTTTTTCTTTCCTTCCTTTCCTTTCTTTCCTTTCCTTCCTTTCTTCCCTTCCTTCCTTTCCTTCTTTCCTTCTTTTCTTTCCCTCCTTTCTTTCCTCCCTTCCCTTTTCTTTCTTTCCGCCCTTTCTTCCTTTCCTTCCTTTCGTTTCTCTCCTTTCTTTCCTTTTTTTTTTCTTTCCTTCCTTCCTTGTTTCTTGGCTTCAGCAAAACGTCTTCAGAGAAACACCAAGGAAGTCCGGTTGCCTCTTGAAAAAAAAACACCTTTGGGGCCTCCTGTCCATTGTGAGGGTCTTGGCTTTAGGTTAACCCGTGTGTGTGTGTGTGTGTGTGTGTGTGTGTGTGTGTAAATCTGAAGCAGCTTAAAACTATAGAGCCCCAAACTGGATGTTTCTTGAGTGAGACGTTTGCCCCGCGAGTCTCGCCCCATTTTACGACCTTTCTTGCCCCCGTTGTTAAGTGAATCGTTGCCGTGGATAGGTTGTTAAGTGAATCCGTCTTCCCCCTTGACCTTTGCTCCTGAGAAGGTCGCAAAAAAAGAGGGTAGGCGTGGCCCCCGGCACACTGCAACGGTCATAAATACGAGCCGGTTGCCGAGCGTGTGAGTTTCGATCCGGCAGCCACAGGGGCGGAGACACACACACGCTGCAACGGTCGTTAAGGGTGAAAAACGGTCACAAGTCCCTTTTTTTTTTCCCCTGGTGCCTTTGTCGATTCGAACGGTCACTGAACAGACTGTTGTAAGTTGAGGACTCCATTCACACCAGTCAGAGTTGTGGAAGTTCAGTTCACCAGACACACAAATATCTTTTGACTTCCTCGGATGTAACAGGGAGACAGTGTGCCACTCTTCGACCACCTTCTCCTGACTTCTGAATCTGGCCTACAACAAGGGAAGGAAAAAAAAAAAAGATTTATTTGTCTGGATTTAATGTATTACCTTGGTTTTAAAGCAAGGGTGTCCATCTGTGGCCACTTCTAACACGTGTGGACTTCAATTCCCAGAATTCCAGAGGCAGCCATGCTGGCTGGGGGAATTCTGGGAGTTGAAGTCCACCAGTCCTAAAAGTGGCCAAGGTTCTGTTTTAAAGACTCCTTCAGTGGGCTTTAAAATAATACACAAAGGCCGTTAAATTAGAGTTATAACTCTGCAAATCGGAATTGGAATAGAGCTGGAGGGGACCTCAGAGGTCATTAGTCCAGCCCCTGCTCAAATGGAAGATCCTATGCCATTTCCAGTGTTGGAGCAGCCGCAACTTCTAGTGGCAAGCAGTTCCACTGGTGAATTGTCCTCGCAGTTAGGAAGTTTCTCCCCAATTCCAGGTTGCTTCTCTCTTCCATTAATTTCTTGTCCTGCCTTCAGGGGCTTTGGAAAATAAACTGACTAAAAATGTATTAACTAAATGTAATCAATACATTTATTAAGAACAAGAGACCGACAGGAAAATAATAGATCTGTTTGCCTAGCTTGGAACATACGTGGCAAACTAAACTGCAAAGAGGCTGTTAAAAAAGATGTGGCTGTGTGAAATTCCCAGAGAGGGAAGGCCTGAGACTTCCTTCCCCTAAGACTGAACAAGAAGCGATGAGAGATTTTGCAAATTAAAGATTTTGCAAATGGTTCCTAGTTTGGCCTCCCCAAAATACGAACGGGTTTTGTACCTTTTCTGTAGGTCATTGTGTTTGCCTCTATCTGTATTGTGGGGAATTCTTGTGAATGTGCCAGATTTGGTGGCACCCAGCTTTAATTAACTAAAACACATTTATGTTGCTCAGTGAGACAGTGGTTAAAGTGAGTTTTGTCCTGTTGTACGACGTTTCTGGCCACCATTGTTAAGTAAATCACTGCAGTTGTTAAGTTAGCAATACGGTTGTTAAGCAGATCGGGCTTCCCTGTTGGACTTCGCTGGTCAGTTGGTCGCAAACGGAAAACCTTGGGATGCTGCAACCCGTTAAAAAAATATGAGCGTGTTACTGGGTGTCTGAATTTTGACCACGGGGATGCTTCAACGGTCGTTAAGCGTGAAAAACAGTCATAAGTCACTTTTTTTCCAGTGCTGTGGTAACTTCAATAGATTTAACCGATAATCAGAGTTGGAAGGGACTTTGTAGGTCGTCATAACGTGGTGACCAAAACTGGATGCGCTATTCCAGATATGGCGTTACCAAGGCCTATAGAATAGAATTGAATAGAATAGAATAGAATAGAATTCTTTATTGGCTAAATGTGATTGTATTGTATTGTATTGTATTGTATTGTATTGTATTATTGTATTGTATTGTATTGTATTGTATTGAATAGAATAGAATAGAATAGAATAGAATAGAATAGAATAGAATAGAATAGAATAGAATAGAATGAAAAATATAATAAAATTTAAATGGGATGGGATAGGACAGGATAGGATAGAATGAAAGAAGGAAAGAAGGAAGAATAGAATAGAATTTAAATAGAATAGAATTTAAATGGAATGGAATAGAATTAGAATAGAATAGAATAGAATAGAATAGAATGCAATGCAAATGCAATGCAATGCAATGCAATGCAATGCAATACTTTATTGGCCAAGTGTGATTGGACACACAAGGAATTTGTCTTGGTGTAAATACTCTCGTTATACATAAAAGAAAAGGTCCATTCGCTAAGAATCAAGAATCATAACGTACAACACTCAATGATAGTCCTAGACTACAATCAACAATCAAATCATACTAGGAAACAGTCAAGTGGGAGGGGTTGGGTGATAAGGAGTGGTGAGAAGATTAACAGTAATAGTAGTGTACACTTTGTAGTTGAACGGTGTTGAGGGAATTATTTGTTTAGCAGAGGGATGGCTTTCGGGATATAGAGCGGTATATTAACGCTTCACGTGATCTTAATTCTGTCCCTCGGCCAATGCAGCCTATGATTATGTTGGCTTTTTTGGGGTTGCCGCCACACACTGCCGGCTCATATTTAAATGATTGTTGTGGTGCAGGACCTTGGCCCTTTGCACAGTACCTTAACTCCCCCCCCGGGGCAAACAGGAAGAGGGTTGCAAATCATCCCAGACCATTTGGAGACCAAATCGAAGGCCGGAGAAAGCAAAGCTCAGCTTAAAGCCAGAGGTCTCCTTAAAGTGGCAACTTTAAGACTTGCGGACTTCAACGCTAGGATTCTGGGACTTGAAGTCCACAAGTCTTCAAGTTGCCCAATTTAGGAACCCCTAGCTTTGAGGCAAAACGTTTGCATTCAGGCACCCTCCGAGCTTCAACGCGGCTGTTTTCAAACCAGGCGGGGAAAGTTAGATTCCTTCTGTTGCTGCTTCCTTATGTTCCTTTTCGGGGGTTGATGAATAAAATTGGGTTCCCCCAAGGACGGCAAAAAACCGCCGTTAATCTTTGCAGACCGTCCCAGGTGCATCCAAGCGCCTCCTTCCATACCTTCCGTGGTTGGAGCAAAGGTGTGGGTGAAGAAGAAGTTGTGGTTTAAGGACAGGCGAAAGCAAAGAGGTGCCTGAAGGGCAAACACACCCCGGTCACATTATCTCACCCCGCTTCCTCCCAGCCCACGGACCCAGCCCTGCTGGGCGCCAGGGCTGCCTGTGTGTCACACAAAGGATGACTCTGTGTTTTGTGGCTCAATAAATAAACAATCCAGGTTTGGCAGCTGCAGAGTTTGTTGTGGAGGCCAGCGCCTGCCTGGTTCCGTTCGGTCTCTCTAGCCTCTCACACAAAAAAAGCCCCTTTTGCTCATTATTTTAAATCTGGGGAATCTCTTTATTTTTTCTGGCTAGAAAAGATCTCTGGAGAATCCTGTGGGTTTTTTTTTTGCAAAGTGGGCAACTTTAAGGTATAGGGACTTCAACTCCCAGAATTCCCCAGTCCACTCATATTGGGGGAAATTCTGGGAGTTGAAGTCCAAATATGGTGGCTAGAGGAATTCTGGGAGTTGGAGTCCACTTGTATTGGCTAGTCCAGCCCCCTGCTCAAGCAGGATAATCTATGCCAGTGGTCCCCAATTTTTTTGGTACCACGGACCGGTACAATCCACGGACCGGTGCCGGCATCAGCACGCACGACCAAGGCGAGGCGAGCCGAGCGACCGGCCAGCCAGCCGTCCCCCACTTCTCCCCGCCACCTTCAACTCCTCCTTTGTACCTTCTCACGGTCGATGGGCTTTTTGGGCTCTTTCTTAATCTTCTCCTGAGTAACGCGAGACTCCACCGCCATCGAGACGGCTCTTCGTTCGAAGCCGCCCCCACCTTCGACGAAACTAAGGCGCGAGGATTCCTTCAGCACCCAAATGCCGCTTTCCAACCGACGACCGACACCGGAAACACTTTCTCAAGTGCCATCGAAACAAGATGGCGGCGCCCAAGCAAAATAGGCAGCCCGGTACAAAATGATCCACGGACCAGTACCGGTCCGGGACCCGGTGGTTGGGGACCGCTGATCTATACTATTTCAGATAATTGACTGTCCAGTCTCTTCTTAAAAACCTCCAGCGATGGAGCACCTACAACTTCTAGTGGGAAGCTGTTCCACTGGATAATTGTCCTCCCTGTCAAGAAGTTTCTCCTTAATTCCAGGTTACTTCTCTCCTGGGTGAATTTCCATCCATTGTTTCTTGTCCTGCCTTTTGGTGCTTTGGAACAGGGGTCTCCAACCTTGGCCACTTTAAGCCCGGTGGGCTTCAATTCCCAGAATTCCCCAGCCAGCTTTGGAGTTGAAGTCCACCAGGCTTCAAGTGTCCAAGGTTGGAGACTCCTGCTTTACAAAATAGCTTGACTCCCCCCACCCTCTTCTTTGGGGCAGCCCCTCAAATATTGGGCCGAACAGGACTTCAAAATATTCGAAGAAACCCCCACACGCCCTCGCGCCTTTTTCCCTCGGAATAACCCAGCGACGAGACGTGGCCAGCAGGGAGGTTCTCCTGTCCAAGCTGGACGTAAACGGACGGTCCATCCAAACGCTACTGCGGTGCAAAAGGAGCTTCTGAGGAGGACCCCGGCGTGCGCGGCTGTGGCGAAAAAGGGGAGGGCGCCCACACCGTGTGGGAAGAGACGGCCACCCTGGGAACATGGCTCGCATGAAATCAGCGCAGGGTCAGGAAGTAGCGCTTTCTAAAGGGAAAGGGAAGGGGGAGGTCCCTCCCCCCCCCCAGGACAAGCAAGGCGAAGTGCTGGACACTGGACCGGATGCACATGGTGCCATCGATGCTTCCTTTTCCTGGCTGACAGCCCCCCCGCCCCCACACACACCCTAGTTTCCTGCTTGGGCCTGTCAGAGTCCATCCAGAGCAGCTGCGAATGGAATGGGGGGTTGCTAGGGAGGTTGACTAGGTGATGTGAAAGCTGGCTAGATGACTGAACCACCAGGAAGGCGGGAGTTCTAGTTTTGCCTTATCCATAAAAGCTGGCTAGGTGACCAACCACCAGGAAGTTTTGCCTTATCCATAGCGGCTAGGTGACTTTAGGCCAACCACCAGGAAGGCGGAGTTCTAGTTTTGCCTTATCCACAAAAAGCTGGCTAGGTGATTTAGGCTAACCACCAGGAAGCGGGAGTTCTAGTTTTGCCTTATCCATAAAAGCTGGTTAGGTGACTTTAGGTTCCCATCAGGAAGGTGGAGTTCTAGTCCTGCCTTATCCATAAAAGCTGGCTAGGTGACTTTGGCCAACCACCAGGAAGGTGGGAGTTCTAGTCCTGTCTTATCCATAAAAGCTGGCTAGGTGACTTAGGCCAACCACCAGGAAGATGGGAGTTCTAGTTTTGCCTTATCCATAAAAGCTGGCTAGGTGACTTTAGGCCAACCACCAGGAAGGCGGGAGTTCTAGTTTTGCCTTATCCATAAAAGCTGGCTAGGTGACTTTAGGCTAACCACCAGGAAGGCGGGAGTTCTAGTTTTGCCTTATCCATAAAAGCTGGCTAGGTGACTTTAGGCCAACCACCAGGAAGGCGGGAGTTCTAGTTTTGCCTTATCCATAAAGCTGGCTAGGTGACTTTAGGCTCACCATCAGGAAGGGGGAGTTCTAGTCCTGCCTTATCCATAAAAGCTGGCTAGGTGACTTTAGGCCAACCACCAGGAGGGTGGGAGTTCTAGTCCTGCCTTATCCATAAAAGCTGGCTAGGTGACTTTAGGACAACCACCAGGAAGGTGGGAGTTCTAGTCCTGCCTTATCCATAAAAGCTGGCTAGGTGACTTTAGGTTCCCCATCAGGAAGGTGGGAGTTCTAGTCCTGCCTTATCCATAAAAGCTGGCTAGGTGACTTTAGGCCAACCACCAGGAAGGCGGGAGTTCTAGTTTTGCCTTATCCATAAAAGCTGGCTAGGTGACTTTAGGCTAACCACCAGAAGGGTGGGAGTTCTAATCCTGCCCAGATCTGCAGAACAGAGGTGTCCTTCAATGTCGTGACCAACTCTTCCCTAAACTCCCCATTTTTAAGATCTCGTGAAATCCCAGGGTGGTTTCCCCTGATCTTCATTCTCCCCCCCCCCCCCCATTCCACCTCAAGCATAAAGTCCAGAAACGGTTTCCAAACTTTCCTGAGCCCCTTGGACAACTGGGGGCGGGGCGGGGTGTGTCTCTGAGGTGGGAGGCTGCGCCGGACACCAGAAAAACCTCCGTGCCCACTCCATCCTATTTATAATGCTGGAGAAAATGAAAATTGCCCCCCCTGCTGCCCCCACCTTTGCAGCCATGAATCATCCAGAGTTTCCGTTGATCTTTGGAAGTGACCCTTCCAGGAAGACGGGGGGTGGAGGGAGTGGCTGTTTTGAAGGCCTCATTTCCTTTTTTTTTGGTTTTTTGTTTTGCAGACAATCGGCCATTTGCAGCCGATTCCCACCGTGTGGACAGTGCAGGGCACGGCTATGCCAGCATCTCACAACAGCAGAAACACCTTCTGGCTTCTTTTGCGTGTTGCCCGTCCAATAATCCGGCCTTCACCCACTTTATTTCTTTTCTTTTTTAAAAAAAAAATTGTTTTTTTCTTTTTGCAATGGAATGGTTTGGGAAAATGCCAGCCCAAAGATATTCTCCACTTGTGCCAGTGAGGAGAATGCCAAGACGAGGGGGCAGCTGGTTTTGGAGGGTGCCACCGTGGGGAACTTGACAAACATACGGATAGTCCTCGACGTAAAACCGCAACCAAGCCTGAAATTTCTGTTGTTAATTGAGACATTGTCTCTTAATGCAGGGTCTCCAACCTTGGGCCCTTGAAGCCTGGCGGACTTCGACTCCCAGAATTCCCCAGCCAGCTGGGAATTCTGAAGTCCGCCAGGCTTCAAGGCCCAAGTTGAGACCTGACTTAACCTATTGTTGTAAGTTGAGGACTTCCTATATAAGAAAGGGACTGGGGTGGTTTGAATTCTTGAATTCTTTATTGGCCAAGTCTGATTTGGACGCACGAGGAATTTTGTCTCTGGTGCATAAGCTCTCAGTCTACATACAAGCCACAAAGGGCTAAGACGTAGATCCTAAACCATAGTTATAATCATTAACCCTAAGATAGAAACAGCAAGTGATAAATCATAAGGTATCTAAAGGAGAAGATAGTAGGGAAGATGAGAAGATGAGAAGGATAATCATGTTGGTTTATTTCTACAGTATTTATTTTTACAAATAACTCAAGGAAATGAATATATCCAACGCACTTGTTCCTCCTATTTTCTCCAAAATGACAACCCTGAGGTGGAATGAGAGAAAGGGACTGGCCCACAGGTTTTCATACCTCAGGCAGAACTAGAACTCATAGTCTCCTGGGGATCGGTTCAGAGTTACTCAGCCATCTTCTATGCCTAAGGCGGGACTAGAACTCCTACCTTCCTAGTGAGTGGCCTAAAGTTACCTAGCCAGCTTTCATGCCTAAGGTGGGACTAGAATTCACGATCTCCTGGTGATGGACCAAAAGTCACCTAGCCAGCTTTCATGCCTAAGGCGGAACTAGAACTCCCACCTTCCTGGTGATTGGCCTAAAGTCACCCAGCTAGCTTTCTAGTCCCATGCCTAAGGTGGGACTAGAATTCACGATCTCCTGGTGATGGACCAAAAGTCACCTAGCCAGCTTTCATGCCTAAGGTGGGACTAGAACTCCCACCTTCCTAGCGAGTGGCCTAAAGTCACCTAGCCAGCTTTCATGCCTAAGGCGGGACTAGAATTCACCATCTCCTGGTGATGGACCAAAAGTCACCTAGCCAGCTTTCATGCCTAAGGTGGGACTAGAACTCCCACCTTCCTAGCGAGTGGCCTAAAGTCACCTAGCCAGCTTTCATGCCTAAGGTGGGACTAGAACTCACCATCTCCTAGTGATTGGTTCAAAGTCACTTCGCCATCTTTCAGGCCTAAGGTGGAACTAGAACTCACCGTCTCCCACTCTTCTCGCCTGTTGCCTTAATCATTAGACCCGACTGGTTTTCTTATGGCCACGGCTGGTGTACCTACCCATATCGATTTTTATTTTACTCCCGGCCTATCTTGAGAGGCCCTGACTGCTCTCTAGCCACCTGCCCTAACGATCTCTAACTTGAATTATTTTTAATAAGCTGAAGGACTTTGCTGAGGAATTCAATCCCTTGGATTGAAACAGAGTTTAGTTGTGAGTCGACACAAATTTCCGCTGCAGTGGCAATGCTGTGCAATCTTCTGAAATCACCTTCCTTGTTGTGTTCCATATCTGGGGAATTTCCGAACAATGATTTCCCCCCCCTTTTTTTTTGCTTAGAATGGGGGAACTTTTAACTGTTGATCACAGACAATTGTTATTGATGACTAACGGTGGGCCTTGTTTTTATTTGCTTGCCGTACGGCCCAAAGAGGGCACTTTTAAAAAACGGGACTTTTATCAGGATAAAACCCAATGATTTAAGCAAACTTCGAAACACAGCTCATGTAGAAGAAACTCAGGAAAAAACAAAAACAAAATAATTGCCATTCTTAAAGGGTCTGTTTTCCTGCAATTTGCAGGGTGCTATTTACAGAAAGTTTCGCCTCCAGGAAATAACTACTTGGCCTGTAGATGGAGGCTTAGATAACGGAGGGAGGGAAGGATTCAGGGAAAGAGGAAGAGGAGGGATAGATGGGGGGTCTTCTGGTGCAGAGGTCTCCAACCCTTGGACCCTTTAAGGCTTGTGGAATCCAATTCCCAGAGGAATTCTGGGAGTTGGAGTCCACCAGTCTTAAAATGGCCAAAGTTGGCTGAGGGATTCTGGGAATTGAAGTCCACAAGTCTTAAAAGTGGCCAAGGTTGGGGAACCCCTGTTCTGGGAGGGTCTCCCAGAACCCCCCCTCTTCAAGAGTTCCTCTCCCAAATGCAGAAATTGTGCTCGTTTCTTTTATTCATCCCCTGAACCCCAAACAGATTCCTGAGAAATTAGGAAGTAATAACAATGAACAGAGTTGGAAGGGACCTTGGAGGTCTTCTAGTCCAACCCCTGATCAAGCAGGAGACCCCACACCATTTCAGACACTCTCTTCTTAAAAA
The DNA here is from genome assembly GCF_049901715.1 of Pseudonaja textilis. NCBI lineage: Eukaryota > Metazoa > Chordata > Lepidosauria > Squamata > Elapidae > Pseudonaja > Pseudonaja textilis. The sequence goes on along the minus strand of NC_141992.1, from coordinate 198,622,489 downwards.
CCTCCAGTATTGGAGCATTCACAACTTCTAGTGGCAAACAGTTCCACTGGTTAATCGTTCTCGCTGTCAGGAAATTCCTCCTTAGTTCTAAATTGCTTCTCTCCTTGATGAGTTTCCATCCGTGGCTGCTTCTCCTGCCTTTCAGGGGTTTTGGAGAATAATTTGACTCCCTCCTCTTTGGGGCAGCTCCTCAAATACTGGGAGGCTGCTATCCCGTCGCTCCCCTAGTCCTTCTTTTCATCATTTAGACTCACCCAATCCCTGCAACCCTTTTTCGTATGTTTCTTATTATCCAATCGTGCATCTTGGATCCCCAGAAGGTCTTTTTTTATCATAAATCAAAGGGTCAAACTGGACCAGAAAGCAGCTCGTAGGATGCAGGATTGTGCCCATTTCCTTGACGTGCGCACACCGCACCAAGCGTTTTTCTGCATCCCAAAAGAGATTTCTGAGAAATCAGGCAGGAAGTGACAGGATGCGATTTGGTGCAGCGCACAAATTCGTCCCCGCAGCAGGTTTGACCCCCCAAAACAAGAGGTTTTACCTCCCCTGCCCTCCCAACGGACCGCACTAACCTCTGCAAAAAAAAGCCCTTTGACAGTCGGGGTATGTTTTACCAGTATTGAGGTTCCTGGTCCTCAGTGTTTTCCTGCAGGATGGAAGGGAGAAGTTTGTTAAAAGAAGTTAGCATGTTTGGGGGGTCTTTAGAAGGGGGCCCTTGCATGGTTACCTGAAGGGAAAAAAGGCAGCAGGGGGGTTATCCTGTAGCCAGAGCACTTGGTGCCTTTGATAATCCTGCTTTTTTTTTTTTTTTAATAGCTTCAACCCGCAAGTAGTGAAAATCAATTTTCCTGCCAAAGATTTTAATGGAAACCTTACGTCATGGAGTGCCTGCAACACAGACAGGCACAGACACAAAGAGTTCAAACGTTTTGTCTCCCGACTGGTAGGAGGGAAACTATGTCCCTGTCTGGCCTGGCCTTCCCAACAGTTGTGGCCCTAGCCTGTCGTTCCCCCACCCACCCAAAAAAATGTTAAATGCAACCCAACTCTCTTTGCTCTTGTGCCGTCTCCTTGTTCCAAGATGAATTCCAGATCCTTCCTTCCTCTTTCTTTCTTTCTTTCTTTCTTTCTTTCTTTCTTTCTTTCTTTCTTTCTTTCTTTCTTTCTTTCTTTCTTTCTTTCCCTCCTTCCCTTTTTTCTTTCTCTTTCTCATCCCTCTCTCCCTATAATATCCTTCCTTCCTTCTCTCCCTCCTTCCCTTCCTCTTTCTTTCTTTTCTCTTTCTCATCCCTCTCTCCCTCTAATATCCTTCCTTCCTTTCCTTCCTCCTTTCCCCTTCTTCCCTTCGTTCTCCTTCCTTCCCTCCTTCCTTCCTCTGCTTCCTTCCTTCCTTCCTCATTCCAATCGCCTTCCTTCCTCCCTCCCTCCTCTCCCTTCCTTCCTTCCTCCTCCCTCCCTCCCTTCCTTCCTTCCTCCTTTCCTTCCTCTTTCCTTCCCTCCCTTTCTTTTTCTTTTCTTTCTCATCCCTCTCTCCCTCTAAAACCTTCCTTCCCTCCCTCCCCCTCTTTCATTCCTTTCTCTTTCTCATCCCTCTCTCCCTCTAATATCCTTTCTTTCTCCCTTCCCCTTCTTTCCTTCCTTCCTCTCCTTCCTTCCTCATTCAAACCACCTTCCTTCCTTTTCTTCCTCCTTCCTTTTCTCCTTCCTTCCTTCCCTCCTTCCCTCCCTCTCCTTATCCATCACCACTCTTGTCACCTTTTATACCCAGGGAGATGCATGCCAGTAAAACAGAAAAGTTAAAATACACAGGTGGTTAGAAAAGATGATACATAGATTTTAATCCTGAACTGGTTTTATTAGGCATAATACCAGTAAACCTTGATAAGAACAGTATATATTTAATATTGCATGTCTTAACAGCAGCGAGGATTATATTTGCACAATATTGGAAAATAAAGAAACACCGTGAGATGAAGAGATAATTAGGAAGATAATTGTGCAGATAGATTGTGCAGAAATGGACAGACTTACGCTGAATATTAAACCCAAAAAAGACACAGAATCTTATCAAACAGATCTCCTAGTATGTTTGATTGCTTATTGTACCCTAAGACTATTATTAAGTGTTGTACCTTATGATTCTTGACTCTGAATGAATAGAATAGAATAGAATAGAATAGAATAGAATAGAATAGAATAGAATAGAATAGAATAGAATTCTTTATTGGCCAAGTGTCATTGGACACACAAGGAATTTGTCTTGGTACACTGAGATCATTTGCACCAAGACAAATTCCTTGTGTGTCCAATCACACTTGGCCAATAAAGAATTCTATTCTATTCTATTCTATTCTATTCTATTCTATTCTATTCTATTCTATTCTATTCTATTCTATTCCCCTATTCTATTCTATTCTATTCTATTCTATTCTATTCCCATATTCTTTCCTTTCTCTCCTGTTCTGTTCTGTTCTATTATTTTACTAGCAGTTGGAAAAAGAGTTGACGATTAAGAACGCAATCTGTATTGTTACGCAAATTAAATATCCAGAGACAGCGCTCAAGTTCATTAAGCACTAATAACTGTATAAACAATAGAAAATTAATAAAATTTATTTTAAAGAAAAGAAAAGAAAAGTTAAGACCTGACTAAGCGTCAGTCAGGAAATATTGGAATCCTCCTAAAACACTTTCAAAAGGCCCTGATTAAAAAGGGCAGATTTGCAGCCCTGGGAGCGATAGGAGTTGTAGTCCATCCCATCCGGAAGGCCCCAGATTAGCGAAGGCTGGATTAAACTTCATCGTGGAGAAGGAAAATAGCCGGAAGGAAGAAGGAAGGAAGGAGAGGGGAAAGAGATAAGGGGAGAGGGACAGATAATTTGCAGGAGGGGAAACAGATGGGCAAGGCGGCTTCAGATGCACATCCGTTGGGAAAACCTGTGTAGAAAACCTTTGCAGAACCCGCAGTTTAGTTGCTCCCTTCCTAAGTTGAAACGAGAGCATTTCTGCGTGAAGCCGAAACAGAGTTCTACGGAATAGCAATAGCACTTAGACTTATATACTGCTTTATAGTGCTTTACAGCCCTCTCTAAGCGGTTTACAGAGTCAGCCCCCCAACAATCTGGCTCCTCATTTTACCCACCTCAGAAGGGCAGAAGGCCGACTCAACCTCGATCCTGGTGAGAATCGAGCTGCTGGCGGTGGGCAGAGTCGGCCTGCAGTACTGCATTCGAACCGCTGCGCCACCACGGAAATGGAATCTTTCTTACAGGTTTAGCATTGTGATGACCCGGGGCGGGACATAGAAATAACAAAGTCACAAAAATAGAATAAATTCCCTTTAATGCCTCCAACTTGGCCCCAATGTCCAATTATCCTCGGCTTGGATATCAAACTCTTAAAGAAAACAGTTTACGGAGGGAGTAAATGCAGTACGAACCCAAAGTAAAGTTAATTAGAAATTTAAAAAACCCAACACAAACCACACTAAAGTAATTAATACGGCAGGCCAGGATGATCAATTGCAGACTTCTACCAGGTAATGCAGCAACCACAGTTGGGAGGAAGCCAAAACCCAGATAAGCTTCAGTAAGAATAACGCACGTTTTGCTTCCAGCAACTTTGCCATGAGTAGTTTGTCCTTTTAAATAGTCCTCCCAGCTACAGCCCATGAAAGGGGATCAGGGCCCTTTCCTCCTCCCTAGACCACGCCACTCTCGTTTCTCCCTTATCCGCTCCTCCCTGTGTGCCCTAGGTTGAAGCGGTGATGGGCCTGGGTCTTCCTCTGAATGCCCATCCGGCTTGTGCCCTTCCCCAGTTACCTCCACAACTACCGGAGCCACACTTCTACTCCTTGTCAGCTGTTCCACCTCTCCCTCAGAGTCAGACTCCAAGAGGGGCATGACAAGTATTCAAAACCTTTTTGCGCGTTTTTGGTTTGCTGGCCTAGACGGGGTTCCTCGGGGCCCACTTTTGAGAAGGGACGGGGCCCTGTATGGAAATTGGCCCGATTTCTTTCCTTTTGTTACCGTTCTTGTATGGTGTGAGATTTCACGCACTCCTGAAGCCCTGTGGTAAATGCGAGCCGGTTGCCAAAGTGTCCCAAATGTGATTATAGGAGTGTGTGTATGTATGTGTATGTGTGTGTGTGTGTGTTTGCGCATACATGCACGCATCAGTCCATCTGTTTATCAGGCCCTGAAAATTATAGTAAAGAGAATGTATATTTAATTATCCATGTATTAACTGCAGCTAGAATTGTATTTGCACAAAATTGGAAACAAGAAGAGATTCCGACTGAAGAGAATGTGATTGGGAAAATATTAGAATGTGCAGCAATAAATAGGCTAACACTAGCCATCAAAGGGAAGGAACAAACTGAATATGATGTGATATGGGAATCATTTTATCCATGGTTGGAGAATAAATATGGAAGATAGAAATGAAAGAAGAGTAGCAAAAAATAGAATTAAAAATGTTAAGATGGGGAACGATACAAGAATTAGATATGTGACGTGATTAGTGCTAAGTAAGAATAGAGTATTAATATTAAGCAATGAATATGTATCAACTGTAATTGTTATTGCACAAGATGCTGCTAACCAGATGACACACCGTTTGAATGGAAGATGGACTGATTGTAAAAAATAAAAATAAAAAAAATTTTAAAGAAAAAAAATGGCTCCCAAATAGCTCTGGGGAGGTCCACCATAACTTCAGTCGTTCAACAACCAGTCGCTAAGCGAGGACTACCTACCTACAGCAGCGGGCTGTGCCCCTCTCTTATCTGACCGTTTCGCCCTCCCCAAAGTATTTCTCACATACTGTAAGAGAACGAGTGGCAGAACCCAGGTGAAAAACCCAGAGTTAAAAGAGGAGTCAGCCACAAATGGTCTAAATTCAATTCCCCGTTGAACGCCGTTATCCCTTTCTCTAACTCTAGCCAGGTGCTCACCTTAAATTGAGAAGGTACCTGTGCCTGAGCTTAGCAGCAATAAATCAGTTTAATTGGACTTCCACACGTGGACCTGATTTTTCACACCTGACACGTACCACTATATAGATTCTAGTACAGTGATTTTTCAGATTTCGACTAACGTGAAGCCGGTACCTATCTTCTGGGTCTCAGGAAGTAGGTCTGACAACGGGACCAAGTGATGGTGTGTTTTGTATTTGTTTTAGTAATATAATATATAAAAATTCTATTTCAATCAAACAGTGTGTCGTCTGGGTACAATTTTTTTTTAGGCAATCATAATCAAAGGTGTTTATAATAACATCTATCACAATAACATTAAAACGGTAGTAACAACAATATTTTGTTTGTCCATTTTAACAAATTTCCATTTTAACATTTATCCTTTTTAATGTCCCTTCCTTTCTAACTTCTGTTTTTATTGTCTGGCCATCGATGAAATGAGTCCCATGTCAAAAAGTATTTAGTTTCTTCTTTATCAATAGTAAGTGTTAGTCGATCCATTTCTGCACATTCTAGTATTTTCTTAATTAATTCTCATCTGTCGGGATCTCATCGCACTTCCATTGTTGAGCATATACAATTCTAGCTGTGGTTAATACATGTAAAATCAAGTATATAGTCCTTTTATCACATTTTTCTGGGGAAGGCACAGTAAGAATATATCTAGTTTCATGTCTATATGCTATTTTATCATTTTTTCCAACCAGGTATGTATTTTCATCCAATATTTTTTTAACTTGTGGACATGTCCACCACATATGAATCGGGTGCCTGATTATATTTCCAACGTTTAGCAGATCTATCCTTATACATTTTCACCAAACATTTTATACAGATTTTCTTTATATGCGGTTGACATAGTCACTTTAACATTTCTATCCCACAGTTTCTGCCGTTTGTCTAATTCTATTGCATATCCAAAAGTTTTAGCTCACGCAATCATGGTCTCTTTTACCTGCTCACTTTCAAGTTGAATACCCAATAAATAACAATATATTTTCTTTTATCGATTTTTTCATCTGTTCCAGTTCATATCTGGTCCAAAGCTGTTCACTCTTTATTTAAACCATACATTTTAGCATCTTTCTCATACCGAGATTGTATCTGCATTTGTGGCCACAATGCAATGTCTGTTCCTTGATTACTAAGTTTTCCTGCTCTGTTTTTAATTCCCCTTTTTCATTCAAAATATCTTCAAGTGGTGGAGTTGATGCCAGGCTCACCAGGCAGATTAGGGTCTAGTCCTCATGATGTTGCGGGGGACGGGGAGGTGGGGACAGGGAAGGCAGGCTGTGGTTGCAATTGGCAAACTTATGAGAAAGTGTGATTCACATCGCCAGGAATACCCAGGAGGAAGGAGGATGCCTCGACTGCATTTTTAACTGAATCTTTGTATGACTATGGGACTGACTCACTTCTTCTCTCTCTTTTTTTTTGTTCCACAGTGGACATCAGGGAGATCAAACAGATCCGACCTGGGAAAAATTCCAGGGATTTCGAACGTTACCCAGAAGAAGCCAGGAAGCTGGACTCAACGTTGTGTTTTGTCATCTTGTATGGAATGGACTTCCGGTTGAAGACGCTGAGTGTTGCCGGTCAGTGGAGGGTAATGTAGCAAACGCTTTTTGAGGTGGTGGGGGGGTGGAAACGCAGAAGCTGAAGCTCCTGACCCCACAGAGCAACCCCCACCACTCCCCAGCCTTAAAGGCAGGGGTGGGATTCTACAGGTTTGCACCTATTTGCTAGAACCGGTTGTTAACCTTCTAAGCAGTTCGGAGAAACGGTTGTTAGAAGAAATGACTGGGCTAATCCTGTGAGGAAGGCAGGAAGGAAACATTCTGGTGTTGCTGACAGAAACTGCCTCTCGGTTAATCCTTATTACATTCTTGGCAGAACTAGACTTCCTGTCTCTGGAACGTCTCTGGAGTTTTTTTTCCCCTCCTTTGCTAGTACTTTGCTTGTGTGGAGTGACCACTCAAAGTTACCCTGGCACTGAAAAAGTGACTTATGACCATTTTTCACATTTACGACTGTTGCAGCATCCCCACAGTCATGAGAGGCCAGGCAAGGAGATGCGTGCCTCGATGGGAGTGACGTTGAGCTGGCCACGTCCAGCCAATAACATGACCACCAAGCCACGCCCACCAACTAAACCACGCCCACAGAACCGGTTGTTTAAAAAAAATGGGATCTCACCTCTGCTCAAAGGCCTCTCCACAAACCCCCAGTTTTTAAACACCGTTGCGTTGTGCTTTTTGATGCGACTGAACGGGAGAGAGTGAATAGCACACAACCGAAGAGAGTTCTGATTCATTGGTCTTAGTTTTAGTCAGAGGTAGGTAGTTCTTGGCATAAAACTGGTTATCTTGGCAATGCAGGTAATCCTCGGCCACTGCACAAGTGGTTGCAAGTTGAGGACTACCTTATTAAATTTAAGTTCAGTATTAAATGTAACCATAAATATTTAAGTGCGGTGCTCCCTTGAGTTTGATTGGGTTTTTTTTGCAGACATTTCATTACCCAACTAGATAACAGCATCAGCATAAGCTCAGAGAGCACCAAAGAACCCACTGTCACCCTCCTCTTCCTCCTCCTTCCTTCTCCTCCTTCTTTCCACAAACCCCACTCTCTTTTACTACTGATGATTACCTAGTTGGGTCATGAAACATCTGCAAGAAAACAGCCAAGCTCAGAGAGTAACAAGGACCCCACAATCCTCCTCTTCCTCCTCCTCTTCCTTCTCCAATTCCTCCTCCTTCTCCTTTCTTCAAACCCTCCTCCTTCTAGCACTGATGATGCTACCTAGTTGGGTCATGAAATGTCTGCAAAAAAACCACCCAGCTCAGAAAGCACCAAGGACCCCACAATCATCTACCTCCCCTCTTCCTCCCCCCCTCCTCTCTTCCTTCTGCTCCTTGTCCTCTTCTCCCCCTCTCCTCCTTCTCTTTCCTCTTCCTCCTCCTCCTTTCCACAAACCCCACTCCCTTTTTCTACTGATGATGTTATCTAGTTGGGTCATGAAATGTCTGCAAAAAAACAATCAAGCTCAGAGAGAATCAATGACCCCACAATCCTCCTCCTCCTTCCTCCTCCAGTTCTTCCTCCATCTCCTCTCTTCCAAACCTCCTCCCTTCTAGCACTGAGGATGTTATCTAATTGGGTCATGAAACGTCTGCAAGAAAACAACCCAGCTCAGAGAGCACCTCATTTAAATATTTACAGTTTATTATATTTAATACCGTGCTTAAATTTAAATTAAATTAAGCACCAAGGAACCCACAGTTCTCCTCCTCCTCCTCCTCCTCCTCTCCTCCTCCTCCTCCTCCTCCTCCTCCTCCCTCCTCCTCCTCCTCCTCCCCCTCCTCCTCCTCCTCCTCCTCCCTCCTCCTCTTCCTCTCCACAATCCCATTCCTTTCCAGCATTGATGATATTCCCTAGTTAGGTCATGAAAAATCTGCAAGAAAACAACCCAGCTCAGAGAGCACCAAGGACCCCGCCTGGAAAACCAGAGCTACAAATATTGCCCTTTGTCAATACTTAAATGGAGTAAAAATGATAATAAAGATTCCCATGATAATAATACTTAACGGGTCAGGGTGATGGGAGCCTCGTATCGTGTTATACAAATTCTAAGATCACTTACGCAAAAGGTACCCCTTCAAGTCCCAAAGCATCTTTGGTTTCCAAAAGGCAACTCGACTTTCTCTGTTTTTTTTCTTGAAGACGTTTCGCTTCTCATCCGAGAAGCTTCTTTGGTTCTGACTGAATGGTGGCGAATGGAAGTAGAGAAGCGGAACGTCTTCAAGGAAAAACAGATCCATTTGCCTTTTGGGATAAACCCTAAACTGGATGACTTGAGAATTTCCAGAGGCATTTACCCATTTGTGTCCAAATTAAGACCATGCCTAGAACAGGGGCCTCCAACCTTGTCAACTTTAAGCCTGGAGGACTACAACTCCCAGAATTTCCCAGCCAGCCGCACAAAAATCAAGCTAAAATCACCCTAAAGTCCGGGGGCACAAGAATAACAAATCACCATGAATAATGCCTCCAACTTGGTCCCCAATGTCCAGCTATCCTCGGCTGGAGATCAAACTTTTCCAAAAACAGTCTACAAAGGGAAGAAATGCAGCCCGAACCCAAAGTAAAGATAATTAGAAATATAAAAAAAAAAAACCAACACAAACCACACTGAAGTAATTAATACGATAGGCCAGGATAATAAATTGCAGACTTCCACAAGATCACCAAGCAGTTGGGAGGAGGAGCAAAACCCAGATAAGCCTCAACAAAGATAATGCACGCTTTGCTTCCAGCAAGGTGCTGTCTGCAAACGCCCTTCTTATATCCCGTTCTCCCAGCTGCAACTAATGAAAGGGATCAGGGCCCTTTTCTCTCCCGTAAGCCATGTTGCTCCCTTCTCCGTTCCTCCCTGCGTGCCTTAGGATGAAGAGGGGGTGGCCCTGGGTCTTCCTATGAATGCCCAGCCGGACTGTGCCCTTCCCCAGTTTCCTCCACAGCCACCAGAGCCACACTCCCACTCCCTGTCAGCTGCTCAATCTCCCCCTCAGAATCAGACTCCCAACAAGGGCATGACCCCCCCTGGCTAGAACATTCCCCCACCCCACCCCAACCTGGTGCTTCCTGATAGCAGATTTGGCGAATTATCGCCACACATCTGGAACTCATAAATAGTCTGGCTTGATGTAATTCTGGAGTCGGTTGCAACCTTTCCCGGATCTAATTGCTGTTTTTAGCCGAGTAAACATACCCTGTCTTTGATTACATCCTGTTCAAAGCAACGTAGATTACACACTGCCTCTCCTACTAATAGCTTGCTATCACATTTCTTAAATTACACCCACGTTTGTTGTGGTTACCCAGTGTGAGCAGAAAGAGAGAGCGGCCCTCTTTAGATATCTCTACATGTGGTCCTCGACTTACGACCATGGTTGGAATCCATTGCTAAGGCAAGAAGGTTGAGAGAATCACGTCCATTTTTACGACCTGTTTTTGAAGTTGTTGTTAAGTGAATTTTAAAAGCTGGACAGCAAAGAAAATGATGTACGGGTAGAGGTCAAAATTTCATTGCTGAGCAAGACGGTGACCGTTTTTCACACTTATGACCGTTGTAGCCTCCCCCCATGGTCGCGTGGTCAAAATTCAGATGTTTGGCAACTGACTCATATTTGTGATGGCTGCAGTGTCGTAAGTGTGAGGACGGATCCCATTTTATTTTTTTGTAACTTTAAACGGTCACTAAATGAATGGCTGTATGTTGAGAACTACCTGTATCTTTCCTCAGGCTAGCCAGAGTTTTTATTTATATATATATCTAAATTATGTGTGTGTGTGTGTGTGTGTGTGTATGGTATTCAGCTTTGTTCGGGTATTTTCCCACGTCATTATAGTTGTGCTTTTAAAGTTGTAGCAACGTTTCGGCAGAATCTCATCTGCCATCATCAGGCTTCTGTATTGTGTTTGTCTGTGAGTCAAACTTTCACAGCCATTTCAGTTTTAAATTTGGGGCTAGCCTACTGCTGTGCCAGAATGGTTTTTTCTTCACCCTGATTGGCTGGGAATCTTGGTCTGTGTTTATTGGTCTTGGAGTTTGCTGTGTTCTGCTTGATTGGTGTTTCTTATATCTTCTCTCTGTTTTGTGGCTTTTTTTGTGTCTTGATTGGGTGGCAACATTGTGTTTCCTGTATTGGAGGCTTTTAGTGCAGCTTGGCTCCAAGTAAATGGACGGCTATCATTTGTTAGAAAGCTAGGTTTCATCTGGGTGCCTGGTTGGGGTGTGTTTGAGCTGGAGGTATCGGGTGTGGGTGGGGTCTGTTTGTGCCCAGGTGTTTGTCTGGCTTGTGGTGTGGAGAGTTTTTTTGTTTGAGAGTGCAGGCTTCCAAATGATTGACAGTCTGGTGGAATCATCTCTTCTATTCATGCTTTCAGGTCTTTTTTCAGAAGAAGAAAAAGCCATTCTGGCACAGCATAGGCTAGCACCGAATTTAAAACAGAAACGGCTGTGAAAGCCTGACTCACAGATGAACACAATACCGAAGCCTGATGATGGCAGATGAGATTCTGCCGAAACGTTGCTGCAACTTTAAAAGCACAACTACAATGACGTGGGAAAATACCCGAACAAAGCTGAATACCATATATACATACATATATACATACATACATACATACATACATACATACATACATACAGGTCTAGGTGTGTTCGGGTCTTTTCCCGTGCAAACACGAAGCTGAAAGCACCAGCCTGAGGATGGCGAGTGGGACTTCGCATTTCTAGCTGATGTGGGAATTCTGGGAGTTGAAGTCCACCCATATGAAAGGTCGACTGTATTTCTCTTCCACAATTGAGATGAAGTCCTAGAGAGGCCTTATGGAAGGGGAGCATTTCTGGCTGACTCGGGAATTCTGGGAGTTGGTCCACCCATCTTAAAGTGGCTGAGATTGGCTGTAACTCCTCTTCTACAATTGAGACAGAGTCCTAGAGGGGCCCTATGGAAGGAAAGCTTTTCTAGCTGACTCAGGAATTCTGGGAGTTGAAGTCCACAGGTCTTAAAGGGGCCATAGTTGCCTGCCCTTGCCTTATAGAGTTGATAGACATGTTACTTGGGAATGACCTTGAACACCAGAAAATACTACTCCAAGCTTCCCAACCTAAAATGTTCTTAGCCTACAATGGCCAGAGGTTCTTGTAATCCCAGCCTTTGAAGGCGTCAAATGAAGACCTCATCTCCTGGTAGACATCCAAGCAGAGAGAAGCTTGGTTGATACCAAGATCCCAACTTTTGAACTTCTCAGGTGGCCTCTGGCTCAAGAAGTCTATCTGCCAGGTGGTTGATGTATTTATGGAACAGGTTAAATTGGGAATAAGCCTCTCTTATTCCTAGACAAATCATTGACTTATGGGGCAGAATCCCAACAGAAGAGATTCCTTTTCAGGAGAAGAGCAGATAAGACATCTTTCTTGGTCAGAACTAGATAGGAGAGCTGCAAATCTTTTAAAGGGACCTTACTGGGATTTAATTTATGGACAGATAATGATAACAGCACTGAAAATCGTGATTTATGAGTGTTTTTTCATACTTACGATTGTGATCAAAATTCAGAAGCTTGGCAACTGACTCATATTTACGACGGTCGCGGTGTCCCAGGGTCTTTTGTGACCTGATAAGGAAAGTCAATGGGGAACCCGGATTCACACCACAACTGTGTGACTTAACGTTAACAACTGCAGGGGTTCACTTAACAACGGGCCCAGAAAGGTCACAGAATGGGCCAAAATTCACTCAGCCGGCTGTTTCGTTTAGCAAGGGAAACGTCGGGCTCCGCTGTCGTCGTAAATCAAGGACTACCTGTGATCCAAACGGATTTAATTCTGTTTATTTGTTCCAGATATTTTAGGAAAGGCGATTTCATTGGAGGGTTTGTTTTGCTTTTTTTAAAACAATTGATCGGTTTAATCTCAACACTTTCGACTTGGCGGTTCTTCGTCTGGTTTGCTTTTAGCTCTCGAATCTGTCCTTGGCAAGGCCCTCCCTCCGTGTGGGTGGCTTTTAGCCAACACAAATAAACTTCCCATGACTAACACAACAGAGAGAGAGAGAGAGAGAGAGGTGTGTGGTGTACCTGAATGCAGTTTTAAAGCATTGTTTTTAAGGCAGAATTAAGGAGTTCTTTCTGGCTGGAGAATTCTGGGAGTTGAAGTCCACCAGTCTTAAAGTTGCTAAGTTTGGGGGCCCCTGTGCTAGACTGTTGGCTGAAACAGGATGTGGGTCCGTCTCTTATCGGGACCGGGCGGGACCCCTGACGGCTTAACATCATATGGTCTATTTGTTGGGACGTCTCAGGACCCCTGAACGTAGGAATGGGATTAGGTCAACTAGGGGTTGTCATTTAGCTTGTTACGTGAAGCTAGGCGTGCAAGTGGATATTGAATGGGAGGAACAAGGTCTTAAGCTTGGGCCAAGGGGAAGCTTCTGAGATAGCAATAGCCCTTCCGACTTATACACTGCTTTACAGTGCTTTATAGCCCCCTCTAAGCGGCTGTAGAGAGTCAGCCTCTTGTCCCCCAGCAATCTGGGTCCTCATTTTACCGACTTCGGAAGGATGGAAGGCTGAGTCAACCCTGATCCAGTCAGGACTGAACTCCTGGCAGTGGGCAGAATTACCCTGCATTACTGCATTCTAACCACTGCACCATACCATGCCCTTCCTTCCTTCCTCCCTCCCTTCCTCCCTCCCTCCTCTCTCTCTCCTCTCCCCATCCCTCCCTCCTCATCCATCTTCCTTCCTTCCTTTCATTCTATTCTCCCCCCTCTTTCTCTCTTCCCATTCCTCTCTATCTTCCCTTCCTTCCATCTCCCTCCCTCTCTTTCTCTTCCCAATATTCATTCTCCTTCCTTCCTTCCTTCCTTCCTTCCTTCCTTCCTTCCTTCCTTCCTTCCTCCCTCCTCCTCTCCTCCCTTCCTTCCTCCTCTCTCCCTCCCTCCCTCTCTTCCCATCCCTCCCTCCAATATTCATTCTCCTTCCTTCCTTCCTTCCTTCCTTCTTCTTCCCTCCTTCCTTCCTTCTTTTCTCCTCTTCCCTCCCCTTCCTCCTATCTCCCTCTCCCTCCCTTCCCTCCCTCCCTCCCTCCAATATTCATCCATCTTCCTTCTCTTCCTTCCTTCCCTCCCTCTTTCTCTCTTCCCATTCCTCCTCTATCTTCTTTCCTTCCTTCCAACTCTCCCTCCCTCCCTCTCTTTCTCTCTTCCCATCCCTCCCTCCAATATTCATTCTCCTTCCTTCCTTCCTTCCTTCCTTCCTTCCTTCCTTCCTTCCTTCCTTCCCACTTAGCAGTAGCACTTAAGACTTATCTACCGCTTCCCAGTGCTTTCCATCCCTCTCTAAGCGGTTTACAGAGCCAGCCTCTTTCCCCCAACGATCAGGGTCCTCATTTGACCCACCTGGGAAGGACGGAAGGACGAGTCAACCTTGAACCTGGTGAGATTTGAACTTCCAAAATGCCGGCAGCTGGCAATTAGCAGAAGTAGCCTGCAGTACCGCACTCTAACCACAGCGCCACCGGGGCTCAGGCAGCCTTTCCTTTCAGCCAGGAGCTCAGGGATAAATCCGTCCCTCCATTTGATTGTCCTCCGTCTCTTTCTGTTATCTTGTCTCCTTTAGCTTTTTGCGAGGATGACGTGACCCTCTGGGTGGCCGGGCTGAACTGGCTGGTGAGAGACACGCGGCAATCACCGACTCCTCTGCAGACTGAAAGGTATGGGCCGGCGGGGGAGGGGAAGCATCGCCAAATTTGGAGCGAACGATCCCACTCCTTTGGGGACTTTCTTGGAAGGGGCTCCCCTTGAACGGATTAAAAGTCTCCGGCTTGTCTTTCCTCCTCCTTGCCCCAGTTTAAGACGGAGTGTGTCCACACGGGTCCCCAGCCCAAAGAACAGTCTTGATGCTCCTCCTCAAAGTTTTCCAGAGAGGAATGGGGGGAGCTTGGAGGTCTTCTAGCCCAGGGGGCGGGGTCGCCAACCTTTTGGACCTCAGGGACCACCAAACTCATCATTTTAAATCCCACGGACCGGAGACCCTGGGAAAATCCCCCCCAAACAAGTCTGCAGGAAAATTCCCCACCCCGTTTTCCTACCGATCGATCGATCTTTATTTGGGATCGCAGGATACCATCTCCAGCTCCATTCTCAAGGGGAAAGAGAGAGAGAGACTTTTGGCTTCATGCAAGGAAAGCAGCAGAAGCCGCAGAAGTCTTTCTTTCTCTCCCCCAAACTCCGCCAGGAATGAGTCTTTGCCGACGCCGCCTCTTGGAGCAGGAGGCATTGCAGGGTCCCAAAGACTCAGTTCTGGCGGAGTTTGGGGGAGAGAAAGAAAGACTTTGGCTGCTTTCCTTGCGTGCAGCCAAAAGTAGAAGAAAGAAGCAGCCCGGTGGCCAGGCCAGGCGCGGGGCGCGAGTCCCCCCCCTCCACCCTTTCCCCCTTCCCCTCACTACCTCGTGTTACTCGCAATGTAAGCAACACAAGTCTTGTGTTCCTGTGCAGCCTGGATTAATTGTTTTTTTTTGGGGGGGGGGACATTTCTCTGCGGACCACCAAAACTTTCTCATGGACCACCAGTGGTCCCCAGCCCACCGGTTCTAGTCCAAAGAAGGGTGGGTCAACCCAGGGGTGGCATTCCAAAATCCCAGTAACCTATTCGCTGCCCAGTTGCTGGGTGGGCGTGGCCGTGGAGAGCGTGGCCTACTGAAACCCCGCAAGGACCATTTTCCACCTTCCCCAGAGTCTAGACGCTTCCCTTGGGCTTCTGGGATGGCGACAATGGCCTCCCCTCAGCTCCGGAGGGCCTCCAGAAGCCGGAAACAGGCCCGTTTCCGGACTTCTGGAAGACCCGTATTCCCTCCTTCCAGAGCCTCTGCGTGGACCCTGTGCTTACCTGCATCCAAAATGGGCCACGGGAGGAAAGGCGGTGGGGTGGGTGGGGCCAGCTGGTCGGTTCAAATACTGTTCTGACCCAAACTTTGTTCCAAGCAAACAAACACCGAACAGAGAAAAAAAAGCAAAACCGTTTTTCAGGCTTCTCTGTGGATTTTATTCATTCACAGTCAAAACGCTATGAAAACTAATTGTCTCTGATAAGAAGGAGCCTTGCCAAGGTGGTGCAAGGCTGCCTAAAGCACTAGATTAAATTGCCAAGAAATATTTCAAACCAATAGTTCTTCAAACCCAAACTAAGAGATCCGAACTTCCACAAGGCTTGAAAGGCAAGAATTTCTTTGCTTCCTGCAAAGAATCCTGGTCTCTCAGGCTGGCTTTTATCCCTTAAGGGAGGGGCAGCCTTACTCCCGAGTCTGCCTGTGCTGCTGCAGCTGCTCTTCCCTTCGAGCAGCCCTGCGCTGAGCACAGGCTCCTCGGGGGACTCTTCCTCACTGCTGCCAGCCTCCACCATCTCCAAAGGCAGCACTCCACTCCCTGGTGGTCCTGGCCCCATCCCTGCATCACCTGCAGGTCCCTCATCCGAGTCCTCGCTCTCCCAGGCCTCAGCCGCCCGCACCTGCTGCCGGCGAACCACAATAAATACCGGTTCGGCAAACCAGATGTAACTTCAACATCCGGGTCGCCCAAACCGGTGCAAACCGGCTGAATCCCCACCCCCCACCCCCGGTCAACCCATTCTCCGTAGCATCAGAAGGCAACCCAAGAAGCATTGGATGGAAACTACCGTATTTTTCGCTCTACAAGACGCATCTGCCCATAAGGCGCACTCCGGTTTTGGGCCTCCGTGAGTCCCACTTTGGGGGCTCCGCATGTCCTGTTTTTTCAGCCCGTTTTGGGCCTACCGCACATCCGTGAAGGAGGCCTCCACACAGTGGCCAAAAACGACCCGGAAAACAGGACTCACGGAGGCCCAGACCTGCTGCAGGACCTGGGTATACCTAGTTTAATGAAAAGAAGGACTAAGGGGTGACACGATAGCAGGGTGCCGATCTTTGAGGGGTTGCCACAAAGAGGAGGGGGTGTCAAACTATCCTCCAAAGCAGGGGTCTCCAACCTTGGCCACTTGAAGCCTAGTGGACTTCAACTCCCAGAATTCCCCAGCCGGAGAGGAGAAATTTGAGGAGTTTTTAAGGAATGGAGGAGGAACTTCTTGACAGGGAGAACAATTATCCAGCGGAACGGCTTGCCACTTGACGTTGTAGGTGTTCCATCCCTGGAGTTTTTAAGAAGGGACGGGAATGCTTGAGCGGGGTGGGTGGGGGTGGACTAGAAGACCTCTAAGTCCCCTTCCAACTCTTCTGTTATTCTGCCTACTGTAACGTACCCCTTTCTAAAAGTGCTTTTCTCCTCCTTCAGATGGCTGAGGAAGCAGTTCGACTCCATGGACCGATCTAGAGAAGGCAGGTGAGTACATGAGGACCGTTTTCTCTTGGAAGGGCGTGGAGGCTTCCGTGGAGGAACTGGGGGGCTTTTTTGGGGGGTCCCCTTGAGAGGGGAGGGTTCGACACAAGCAGCCACAGCGAACAGCCCCTGGCAGAAACTTTCCTATTAGTCCCTTGAGTTACGAGAATCTGGACGGGCCGACTGTCATTTGCTTGGTCAGGTGAAGCTTGACGGATTCTGGGGGAGGTTAGCTTTGCGGTGGTTTCTGTAGTGGTGGTAGTGGGTCCTTGTGGCCCCCTGAGCTTGGTGGTTCTCTGGCAGATGTTTCACGACCCAAGTAGGTAACATCATCAGCGCTAGAAGAGGTGGAGATGGCAGAGAGGAGGAGGAGGAGGACGACTGTAGGGCTTTGGTGGTCTCTGAGCCTGGTGGTTTTCTTGCAGACGTTTCATGACCCAACTAGGTAGCATCATCGGTGCTAGAATGGAGTGGGGCTTGTGGAGAGGAGGAGGAGGAGGAGGATGAAGAGGAGGAGGAGGAGGAGAGCGACGACTGTGAGGTGTTTACTGCCCTCTGAACTTGGTTTTCTGCTTGCAGACATTTCATGACCCAACTAGGTAGCATCATCAGTGCTAGAATGGAGGGCTTGTGGAGAGGAGGAGGAGGAGGAGAGGAGGAGGAGGAGGAGCAGGAGGAGGAGGAGAGGAGGAGGAGGAGGAGGAGGAGGAGGAGGAGAGCAACGACTGTGGGGTGTTTACTGCCCTCTGAACTTGGTTTTCTGCTTGCAGACATTTCATGACCCAACTAGGTAGCATCATCAGTGCTAAAATGGAGTGGGGCTTGTGGAGAGGAGGAGGAGGAGGAGGAGGAAGAGGAGGAGGAGGAGGAGGAGGAGAGCGACGACTGTGGGGTGTTTACTGCCCTCTGAACTTGGTTTTCTGCTTGCAGACATTTCATGACCCAACTAGGTAGCATCATCAGTGCTAGAATGGAGTGGGGCTTGTGGAGAGGAGGAGGAGGAGGAGGAGGAGGAGGAGGAGGAGGAGGAGGAGGAGGAGGAGGAGGAGGAGGAGGAGGAGGAGAGCGACGACTGTGGGGTGTTTACTGCCCTCTGAACTTGGTTTTCTGCTTGCAGACATTTCATGACCCAACTAGGTAACATTCTCAGTGCTAGAAGAGAGGAGAGGTTTTAGAGAGGAGGAGGAGGAGGAGGAAGAAGAAGAAGAAAGAGAGGACTATGGGGTCCTTAGTGTTTTCTGAGCTTGATCTTTTTCTTGCAGACCTTTCATTACCAAACTAGGTAATTTCATCAGAGAGTCACACAGAGCACTTAAGGGTGTACGAATGTGTGTTGTGTGCAGATGTTTCGTGACCCAAATAGGGAACATCATCAGTGCTAGAAGGCAGTGGGGTTTGTGGGGAAGAGGAGGGGGAGGACCGTGGGATCCTTGGTGGTTTACTTTCAGACGTCTCCTGGCCCTACTAGGTAACATCATCAGTGCTGGAAGGGAGTGGGGTTTGTGGAGAGAAGGAGGAAGAGGAGGGCTGTGGGCTTCTTGCTGTTCTCCGAGCTTGGTTGGTTTTTTTTTTTTGCAGATGTCTCATAATCCTACTAGGTAACATCATCAGTACTAGAGGGGAGTGGGTTTTTTTTGTGGGGAGGAGGGGGCATATGAGGCACTTGGTGCTCTCAGAGCCTGGTGGTTTTCTTGGAGACGTTTCATTACCAAACTAGGTAACATCATCAGTGCTAGAAAGAAACAGGGTTTATTTACAAGTGGCTTGTCTTGCCAGTGTTGGAATTCTGCTTTCTTCTTAGCAGTTCCTTGATTAAATTGTTTTTTTTGCTCAAATTGTTGGTCTGGTGTTAAACAAACCACAACCTAGTGAAGGAACTACCACAAACATTTCCCACCAATAGTGACAGTGCTGGATCCCCGTGCTTCGCTACAAAACTATGCGGCCGGGCTTAGTTTTTGGGAAGGAAAATAAGGAGGGAAAAAATTCTGCCTCTGCCTGCCAGCATCGTATTCATCTGGCTGACGTCCTGTCAGTGTGTGAGAGAGTGGAGGGCTGTTTGGAAACCGAAAGAGTATTTGCTGTGTGAGTAAGAAGGAGACAGCAAGGAGCCTGGGCTTGGCTTAGCTCAACTGTTCTGTACTAAAGCTGCTTGGTGCTGTGAAACTGCAACTCCTCTGCTTGTGTTTTGCATTTGGAAGAGATTTCTTTTCAGGTGGAGAAGGGGAAATAATAGTAATAATAATAGTAATAGTAATAATAATAATAATAATAATAATAATAATAATATAATATAATAATAATACTCTGAGGATGATGATGAATGATATTATTATTATTTTATTACATTTTGAAAAACCCTTTCTTAATGAGTCCCTAGAAGCCGAGAGAAACAGACAGGCCCAATTTCAAGTTTGTAGGCCTTACAGAGTCTGGAGATTTTGTGATGATGCGTGAGGGGCATTTCGCTTTTATATATATAGAAGATAAGACATATAAACAGAGAAAGAAACCCACTTCCTTCAAGCACTGATGATGTTACCTAGTTGGGTCGTGAAACGTCTGCAAGTTAACAGCCATGCTCCGATAGTACCAAGGACCGCCCAGTTCAACTCTGAGCTATAAATATTCTCTTCTAGCGTTTACAGGGACTCTAAATTTGGCCCCCTCTTAGCCCTTCTTTGAGTCGACCATTCCTGATGCAGGAACAAGGAGAGATTCAACCTGGAAATAAGGAGAAACTTTCTGACAGTGAGAACAATCAACCCCTGGAACAGAAGTTGCCTTCGGATGTTGTGGGAGCTTCATCCCTGGAGGCTTTCAAGAAGAGACTGGACTCCCATCTGTCAGAAATGGTGTAGGGTCTCCCGTTTGGGCGTGGGGTTGGACTAGATGGCCTGCAAGGTCCCTTCCAACTCTGATTATCTGAATTCTGGGAGTTGAAGTCCACAGGTCTTAAAAGTGGCCAAAGTTAGATATACCCACATCCCTGCTCCAAACCAACAGACTTCGGAACAAAATCGGAAAAAGCCAAAACGTCAGGAAGGTGGGGGCGTTGACTGGGTATTCCCCCCCCTCACTCACTCCCCCCCACCCCAAGAAGCCATAAACAGGATGTGGGAGCAGGAAAGGGAGGAGGAAATGGGTGTGGAGATAGGAAGTGATGTGGAGCTGGACCAGAAGGAAGCGAGGGGTCCAGAAAATAATATTTTTTTCCCAGCCAAAGCAGAGCATAGAATCGCACATTCAAACCAAAGGGAGCGTGTGGTTCGCTCCACCAAGGTTACTTAGCACAAAGCAAAGTCACAAGGACTGCTTTTTGTTTAATATTTAACTCAGTTTAATCTTGCTCAACATTCTTTTAAATCCATTGCTTTATTTTAACCCGCAAAAAAAAGGCGGGGGGAGAAAAAGTCAAAATTCACTTTCTGGGATCTTCTCCAACAAAGCATCTCTTGGGCTGCTGCTGTTCTACCCAAGAGAATTAGTCCAAACTCATAATTATATCTATTTTTTATTTTAAATATAAAATAAAGGTTATTTGAGATTCATACATTTAAAACATTTAAAAACATACAAATATATAAACAAATATATATACGTTTTCTTAAGTTTTCATGGGTACTTACATGTATGGCATTCAGCTTTGTTCAGGTATTTTCCCACGTCATTGTAGTTGTGCTTTTAAAGTTGTAGCAACGTTTCGGCAGAATCTCATCTGCCATCATCAGGCTTCTATATTGTGTTCATCTGTGGGTGTTCATATGTATGTATGTATGTATGTATGTATGTATGTATGTGTATGTATATATATATATACATATACACACACACACACACACATATATACATTTTGCAGCAGGTATTCTGCCTTGTTACAATACCTTCCTCGTTCTTTGAATGTTTTAATTTCACAGAATACTTTATGATTAAACGCACGTCTTCCATAATTTCATAACTTATCCAGTTGTTAAATATTGCTTTTTCTTTAACCATTCATACCAACAATTCCAAATTTTATGATAGTCACTATCTTTGTTGTTTTTTAATAATTTAGTTAGGCTATCCATCTCTGCACACTTGTGAATTTTTTTTTAATGACCATCTCCTCTGAAGGGACAAGTAGACAGTTTCCAATTTTGTGCATAGCTTATTCTGGCTGCCGTTATAATGTGCAAGATTAAATATTGATATATTTTTTTTCTATTTTTAAATCTATCATACCCAGCAAGAAGGTTTCAGGTTCAAGTTTTACATCTTGTTTAGTTATGTTTAGACTCCATTTTTTAATGTTTCTCCAAAACTTCTGGGCATAAGGAAACTCATAATTTTAAATCCTGTGGACCACTAATATGAATTTTGACTGACGGTGGCTTGCTGACATTGGTGAGAGAGAGAGAGAGATATCTGATCTAATTTCTCTCTCTCTCTCTCTCTCTCTCTCTCTCTCTCTCACACACACACACACACACACACACACACACACGCATAGGGGTGGGATTCAAATTTCTTAACAACTGGTCCTGTGGATGTGGCCTAATTTGTGGGTGTGGCTTGGTGGTCATGTGACTGGCTGGGCATGGCTTGTATGTAAATACTATAAATATGTAAATATTGATTTTTTTATTAAAAAAGAGCAACTTTTACCCAAAATCAGGCAAAGCTGGCAGGTAGATTGAGTTGCACACAGAATCACAGATTCACTCAAAGCTGTCTTTCTCGCATCGGCTACCTGAGTCTGTCACATAACATTCGCTAGCAAGCAAACTCACAAAATTAACTCACAACGCACTCCCTTTTAAGACTGATGATGTTACCTAGTTGGGTCATGAAACGTCTGCAAGAAAACAACCAAACTCAGAGAGCACCCAGGACCCACTGTTGAGATTGGCTATCTTGGTAACAAAACCTCTGTAAGAAAGCAGGGAAACTACCTCTAAAAGGGATTAAGAAATATGAATGGATGGATAGATAGATAGATCAATATGGATGCTAGCTAGAGAGAGAGATAGAATAGATAGATAGATAGATAGATAGATAGATAGATAGATAGATAGATAGATAGATTATCTATCTATCTTCTATCATTTGATGGATGGATGGATGGATAGATAGATAGGATAGGATAGATTGTCTATCATCTATCTGTCATCTATTATTTATATCAGATAGATAGATAGATAGATAGATAGATAGATAGATAGATAGATAGATAGATAGATAGATAGATATAGATAGAGATAGATAGGTACAGATAAATAGAGATAGATAGATAGATAGAGAGAGAGAGAGAGGTAGAGAGAGAGATAGGTATAGAGATAGAGGTAGATAGATAGATAGATAGATAGATAGATAGATAGATAGATAGATAGACAGATAGATAGAGACAGATAGATAGAGATAGATAGATAGAGATAGATAGAGATAGATAGGTATAGAGATAGATAGATAGATAGATAGATAGATAGATAGATAGATAGATATAGATAGAGACAGATAGAGATAGATAGATAAATAGATATAGATAGAGACAGATAGAGATAGATAGATAGATAGATAGATAGATAGATAGATAGATAGATAGATATAGATAGATAGAGATAGATAGATAGACAGACAGATATAGATAGATAGATAGATAGATAGATAGATAGATAGATAGACGGACGATAGACAGACAGACAGACTCAGTGACCAGCAACAAACCCTCTGCTGCAAACCCCTCCCTTTTGTCGGAGGGGTGTGGCCGTTGTCCTAGCCAATCCGGGGGGTGCAAGGATGAAGAAGGTACCTTCATGTCCACCCCCACCCCCACCCACCCACCCCCGGCCACGAAATGTAACGCATATAGACACAGAACTGGAATGTGCCAACCGCCTCCTGGGCTGCCGTCCCAGGACAAATGTGTTTGCGCAAACAAAGTCGTTACGCAAGAAAGAGCCCCACCTGGCTTGACCTGAATTGCCTTGGCATGAAATGTCTCAGGTAGGCATACCTGGTGGTGGTGGTGGTGCTCCTCCTCCTTCCTGCCCCTCCCTCCCTCCCTCCCTGGAAGGGATCCAGGTGTTTTTTTCAAAGTGAAAACAGATCTTTGGTCTTCCTGCCTGATTCCCGAGATACGCGGGGAAGAGATCTGGCAGGGCACCCTGCGAACAAACACACACCCACTACACACACCCACTACACACACACACACTACACACACACACACACACACACCTCTGGCAAGTCCCGGCCAGCAGTTTAGCTCTTCATTTCTTTTGATCGTTTCAAATGTTTTAATTTTATTTCCGAAGTTAAAATGCAAAATAAAAGTTTTAAAAAAGGAAGGAGAAATCAACTACCAGCCCACCAATGCTAACAATATTATATTCTTATATCTATCTATCTATATAGATATAAAAGCGAAATTACCACCCATCACAATAGCTCCAGAACCGTCAAGGGGGTTGAAGTCCACCCCTTTTAAATTTGCAGAGATCGGGGGACACTGACAAGAGAAAAATGGAATTAAACTAAAACCTGAAGATTTGATGGTGTGGTGTTTGTCCTCTGGACCCCCTCAAAAGTTTTATTTTCTTTGTGTGATGTGATGTAATCTCTAGAGGTTGGACAAGGCCTGCGTTCAAATCCTCTCTCCGCCACGAAGAGAGGTGTGCCACTATGGGAACGCCCCTTCCTAAGCTCCGAGAGGAAAGGGAAGAAATACGACGCCGATGGGGGGGCGTGACGGTCGTTGTGTGGCACTGAACGCACGTCCAACTTTTGTCTCCCTTGCAGCATCAGCCCCAAAGATCTGAAGACCATGTTACCTCAGGTCAACTACCGGGTACCGAATATGCGTTTCCTTCGAGATAAACTGGTGGTAAGCGGATAGCCTTAGCAACAGCTCTTACACGTCTAGACCGCTTCACAGTGCTTTTACGGCCCTCTCTAAGCGGTTGTAGAGAGTCAGCCTCTTGCCCTCCAACAGTCTGGGTCCTCATTTTACCCACCTCGGAAGGATGGAAGGACGAGTCAACCTGGAGCCGGTCAGGATCGAACTCCTGGTAGCGGGCAGAATCAGCCTGCAATGTTGCACTCTAACCACTGTGATTCCATGGCCCTTCCTTCCTTCCTTCCTTCCTTCCTTCCTTCCTTCCTTCCTTCCTTCCTTCCTTCCTTCCTTCCTTTTCCTTCCTTCTTTCCTTCTCTCCTTTCCTTCCTTCCTTCCTTCCCTCCCTCCCTTCCTTCCTTCCTACTTAGCAATAGTTCTTCAGACTTATATCCCGCTTCCTAGTGCTTTCCATCCCTCTCTAAGCGGTTTACAGAGTCAGTCTATTTGTCTCCAACAATCTGGGTCCTCATTTTACCCACCTCAGAAGGACGGAAGGCTGAGTCAACCTTGAGCCGGTCAGGATTGAACTCCTGGCAGTGGGCAGGGTCAGCCTGCAATACTGCAACTCTAACCACTATGCCACCACAGCCCTTCCTTCCTTCCTTCCTTCCTTCCTTCCTTCCTTCCTTCCTTCCTTCCTTCCTTCCTTCCTTCCTTCCTTCCTTCTCTCCCTTCCTTCCTTCCTTCCTTCTTCCTTTCCTCCCTCTTTCTCTTCCTCCTTTCCTTCCTTCCTCCCCTCCCCTCCTCCCTTCCTTCCTTCCTTCCTTCCTTTCTTCCTTCCTTCCTTCCTTCTCTCCTTCCTTCCTTCCTTCCCTTCCTCCCTCTTTCCCTTCCTTCTTTCCTTCCTTCCTCCCCTCCCCCTCCTCTTCCTTCCTTCCCTTCCTTCCTTTCTTCCTTCCTTCCTTCCTACTTAGCAATAGTACTTCAGACTTATATACCGCTTTACAGTGCTTTCCATCCCTCTCTAAGCAGTTTACAGAGTCAGCCTCTTGCCCCCCAACAGTCTGGCTCCTCATTTTACCCACCTCAGAAGGACGGAAGGCTGAGTCGACCTTGAGCCGGTCAGGATCGAACTGCTGGCAGTGGGCAGGGTCAGCCTGCAACCCTGCAACTCTAACCACTGCGCCGCCACAGCTCCTTTAGTACTTTCGCTTCTTTAATCCCCTTGCATGCTAGTCGAAGGGGGCGATGCTGTAGATGCGGAGTATTTGGATTTCTGCAAAGCGGGAGAGGCTAGCTATGCTTGTGACAAATGATCAAACATGGGTTGGCTTTGAACAATCACCACAGACTTATATATCACTTCACAGTGCTTTGGCAGCCCTCTCTAAGCAGTTGATAGAGTCAGCCCATTGCATTGAGCCAGCGAGAATCGATCACCTAGCTGTGGGCAGAGTTAGCCTGCAATACTGCGTTCTAAGCGGAAGGAAGGGTGGATGGAAGGAAGGAAGGAAGGAAGGAAGGATGGAAGGAAGGGTGGAAGGAAGGAAAGGAAGGAAGGAAGGAAGGAAAGGAAAGGAAGGATGGAAGGAAGGAAAGGAAGGAAGGAAGGAAGGAAGGAAGGAAAGGAAAGGAAGGATGGAAGGAAGGATGGAAGGAAGGAAGGAAGGGTGGAAGGAAGGATGGAAGGAAGGATGGAAGGAAGGATGGAAGGAAGGAAGAAAAGGAAGGATGGAAGGAAGGATGGAAGAAAGGAAGGAAGGGAAGGAAAGGAAGGAAGGAAGGAAGGATGGAAGGAAGGAAAGGAGGATGGAAGGAAGGAAGGAAGGAAGGATGGAAGGAAGGAAGGAAGGAAGGAAAGGAAGGATGGAAGAAAGGAAGGAAGGAAGGAAAGGAGGATGGAAGGAAGGAAGGGAAGGAAAGGAAAGAAGGATGGATGGAAGGAAGGAAGGAAGGATGGAAGGAAGGAAGGAAAGGAAGGATGGAAGGAAGGAAAGGAGGATGGAAGGAAGGAAGGAAAGGAAGGAAGGAAGGAAGAGCACTAGCACTTAAGACTTCTATACTGCTTCACAGTGCTTTCCATCCCTCTCTAAGCGGTTTACAGAGTCAGCCTCTGGCCCCCAACAATCTGGGTCCTCATTTTACCCACCTCAGAAGGACGGAAGGCTGAGTCAACCTTTGGAAAGAAGGGAAGGGAGGGAAGGAAGGAAGGAAAGAAAGAAAGGAGGGAAGGAAGGAAGGAATAGCCTTTAGAATTACATCCCGCTTCACAGTGCTTTTACAGCCTTCTCTAAGCGGTGGCCAGACTCAGCCTCTTGACCCCTAACAACCCGGGTCCTTGTTTTACTGACGTCGTCGCTGGTAACCGTTGGAACCGGAGTCTCAATATGTGGGAGGGATCCAGGTTGAGTGGGAGATTTAATCTGGTCTCAGCAAATTTAAATTAATTCTTCCTTTTCTCTTCTGGGTCCGGGCAGGATCTGGAGGTTTGTGGTGACATCACCTTCAGCCATTTCACACAGTTCTACAAAAACCTGATGTTCGATGCGCAGAAATCGGTAAGAATATATTTTAACATTCATTTATTTTTTAATATAAACATTCCATCTTCCATTAAACAGGGTTTCGTCTGGTTACAATTATCTCCGTGCAATAACCCGTCAAAATTACACGACAGTATACATTATTTTGATATTGACTCTCTAGTCTGGCCATCGCAGTGTTGTATATACGGTAATAAAACTTTCCATTTCTCCCTCTTAACTTATCTTCCAATAAAACTATAGTGATCACATTAAACATCGTAGGCTTAATCATCATATCAAGAACAATCATCATATGGTTTACCTCTCTATCTTAACATACGGTACTTTTCATAATTCACTAATCTCATTTTATTTCTAACTTCCTTTTTTCTTTAGAGTAATTCCCATATCGTGTCATACTCAGTAAGTTCTTTCTCCTTAATTGCCAGCGTTAGTCTATTCATTTCTGCACGTTCTAATATTTTCCTAATCACCTCCTTGTCAGTCGGAACCTCTTCACTTTTCCAATTTTGTGCAAATTACCATTCTAGCTGCAGTTGGTACATGAATATACTCTCTATATAAAAAAGCGAAATACCACTCGCGCATCATCACAAACTCTCCAGAACCGTAAAGCCTACAAACTTGAAATTGGGTGCGTATGATCCTCTTGGCTTCTAGGGGCTCACTAAGAGAAGATTATTATCAGAGCATTTAGAGTACATGTGAAACTCAAAAAAATTAGAATATTGCGCAACAGTTCATTTATTTCAGTAATGCAACTTTAAAGGGGAAACTAATATACGAGGTAGACTTATTACATGCAAAGCAAGATAGTTTAAGCTGTGATGTGTCACGATTGAGATGATGATGGCTTACAGCTCATGAAAACCCCAAGTATTTAAATATAAATCGGTAAGAACTTTTAGCCTCCATTGCAGGAGTGTTGTGTTGGAAGAGCAGGAGGAGGCGTCTGATCGATGTAGTCCTTGACTTATAACAGTTCATTTAATGATCAGAGTGACAACAGCATTAGAAAAAGTACATGCCAGTTGCCAAGCATTTTCGATTACGTGACCGTGGGGCTTCTGCAATGTCGTACCTGTGAAAAACAGCCATATTTTTCACACCTATGACGTGGCCACATCCCCGTGATCAAAATTTGGATGCTTTGGCCACCGATTCAACTTAACAAACGTGTGACCAACTTAACGACGGAAGTGATTCGCTGAACAACTGTGGCCAAGGCAGGTCGTAAAATGGGGAGCAGAACCTCTTTAATACCTGTCTTTGCTTAGCAACGGGAATCTCGGGCTCAGTTGTGGTCATAATGTGAGGATTACCAGCAGTTCCTTTTCTGACTTATACATTTGATTCAGAGGTGGGAACTTTCTACCGATAAAGCAGTCGAGTTAGAATAATAGAATGAATAAGCTGGAAGGGACCTTGGAGGTCCTCTAGTCCAGCCCCCTGATCGGGCAGGAGACCCTGGGCCATTTCAGACAAGCGACTCTTCTTAAAAACCTCCAGTGATAAGAGCACCCACAAATTCTCTGGGTCACCAGTTGACAAACTTTGGATCCGAGATATAAAGCCTCCCTTTTTCACATCGGTCGTAACTCCAGACGGTCCCTAAGCGATTGGTTCGCGAGTCAAGGACCACGGAAGTCCTTGAGGTACGACCGCCACTGAGCCCAAAATTCCCTTTGCTAAGGCTCCATTCTACGACCTTCCTTCGCCATAGTTGTTAAGTGAATCCTTTGGCCGCTAAACAAATCTGGCTTTCCTCCCCTTTGACTTGGCTTGTTGGAAGCAGCCCGCAACCGTCGTAAGGGTGAGTCAGTTGCCAAGCAGAGGAGTGTAAACCCCGTGCCGCGACGGTCGTAAGCGTGGAAAGCCATCATAAGTCGCTTTTTTTCAGTGCTGCTGTCGTTTGGAACTGTCACTAAATGAACGGTTGTAAGTCAGGGACTAACTCTAACCGTCTGACATCACGGAAGGGAATTCCCAGGGAACCTTAATGCTTAAAAATACCTTTTCTTAAAACCTCCGTCGATGCCAGCCGTGTGAGCGATTAAAACCCCGGGGACCCGACGAACGTTGCTGATCTCCATGTGGTCTCTTTGCCTTTCAGATCATCGAGCAACTGGAGCTGTCCTTCCCCTTGCGGTGAGTGAGGAGGGGGCGTGCCTCGGTTCTCCCCCACCCCCCAAACTGTCTCCCCTTGGGCCCAGGTGCTCGTAACCGGGGCGTTGCGTGGCCTCTGTCTACCGGCTTTGGGACGCTTTCCCTGATTGTGACTGAGCCCGCTTGACCAAACGTAAGATTGGCACCACGGGGGGAGGTTCTCTCCCAGGGTCAGCCGGGGGCCTCCCAAAATTGACCAAAGCAAACAAAAAGCAAAAAGAAAAAAAAAGAAGGAATATCCCACCCGGAGGTCTAATTATTCTCTCTGTAATTAAAGGGAGCCTCCTTCGAAACTTCTTATAGCCCCCTATTTTCTGACCTCTGCAACTTTAAGACAGGTTGTCTTACTCCTCCTCCTAGTCCTACTCCTACTCTACTCCTCCTCTCTCCACCTCCTTCTCTCCTCTCCTCCTCCTCTTGTCCTCCTCCTCCTCCTCCCCTCCCTCCTCTTCCTCCTCCCCTCCTCTCTTCTTCTCCTCCTCTCTTCCTCTTCTCTCCTCCTCCTCTTCTCCACCTCCTTCTCCTCCTCCCCTCCCCTCCTCCTTCTCTCTTCCTTCTGTCCTCTCCTCCTTCTTTCCTCCTTCTCCCACACTTCACTCCCTTCCAGCACTGATGATGTTACCTAGTTTGGTAACGGAACATTATCCAAATTCTATTCTATTCTACTCTATTCCATATTTTTATTCTATTCTCTGTAGTTTATATGTTCTATTCTATTCTATTCTATTCTATTCTATATTCTATTCTATTCCATTCCATTCCATTTATTCTATTCTCTGTATTTTGTCTATTCTATTCTATTCTATTCTATTCTATTCTATTCTATTCTATTCTATTCTATTCTATTCTATTCTATTCTATTCTATTCTTTCCTTATTCTATCCTACTCTACATTCTATTCTATTCTATTCTATTCTATTCTTTCCTTATTCTATTCTATTCTATTCTATTCTATTCTATTCTATTCTATTCTATTCTATTCTATTCTATTCTTTCCTTATTCTATTCTATTCTATTCTATTCTATTCTATTCTACTCTACTCTTTATTCTACTCCACTCTACATTCTATTCTATTCTATATTCTATTCTATTCTCTATTCTGTTCTACCCTATCCTATCCTACTCTACATTCTATTCTATTCTATTCTATTCTTTCCTTATTCTATTCTATTCTATTCTATTCTATTCTATTCTATTCTATTCTATTCTATTCTATTCTATTCCATCCCATCTATTCTATTCTATTCTATTCTATTCTATTCTATTCTATTCTCTCTAAACCACCAAATTCAGACAGCACCCAGGCCCTACAGTTCCTTTCCTCCTCCTCCTCCACAAACCCCTCTCCCTTCTAGCCCTAATGAAATTACCTAGTTCGGTAAGGTAATGTCTGCAAGAAAGCCCAGCTGAGAGAGTACCGAGAACCCCACCCTTGACAAAGTGCTGTTGGGTGTGAGTGTGTGTGTGTGTGTGTGTTTTGTGTGGCACAGCTACTGAGGGGCTTCTTCCTTCTCCGGCTTCCTTTTCAGTAACATGGATCGGCCCGAACTCTGCCAAGTCACCTTATATGACTTCCAGAAATTCTTACAATACGATCAAAAGGTATTTTCTGAAAGAAGAGAGAGAGAGAAAGGGAGGGAGGGAGGGAGGGAAGGAAGAAAGGAAGGAAAGGGGAGGGGTGGGAGGGAAGAAAGGAAGGAGGGAGGGAGGGAAGGAAGGAAGGAAGAAAGAGAGAGAGAAAGAAAGAAAAGAAAAGAAAGAAAAGAAAGAAAGAAAGAAAGAAAGAAAGAAAGAAAGAAAGAAAGAAAGAAAGAAGTTTGCTTTCATGAAAACCAGCAGAGATCATTAACAAAAATGACTTTTTCGCTTCTTTGTGTTCACTTTAACAGCGAATGTTTTCATGTTGTGTATCCATGCTTGTGTGATGTTTGGTTAGTTGCCTACCCT
This sequence comes from Pseudonaja textilis, assembly GCF_049901715.1. Lineage (NCBI taxonomy): Eukaryota > Metazoa > Chordata > Lepidosauria > Squamata > Elapidae > Pseudonaja > Pseudonaja textilis. Next base: position 198,592,113 of record NC_141992.1, on the reverse strand, counting down.
TGACAATGAGATGGGCAGTGTGTAAATTCAATAAATACATAAATAAACAAACTGCCTTTCTGTACAGGTAGTCCTTGACTTACGACCACAACGGAGCCCAAGATTTCTGTTGTTAAGCGAAAACATTTGTTCAGTGAATTCTGCCCCATTTTACGACCTTTCTTGTCACTGCAGTTGTGAAGTTAGTAACCCCGTTGTTAAGTGAATCTGGCTTCCCCATGGATTTTGCTTGTCAGAAGGTCCCAAAAGGCGATTAGTCAGTTGACAAGAACCCAAATTTTGATCACATGATCACAGGGATGCTGCAACGGTCATAAGTGTGAAAAATGGTCATAAGTCACTTTTTCAGTGCCGCTGTAACTTCGAACGGCCGCTAAACGAGCTGTTGTACGTTGAGGTCTGCCTGTATTCCTGTATTGTTCTTCCCCTCTAGACAGAATCTTGCCAAACTAAAGCAGACTATTTTCATCCTCAATGTTACACTCCGAGGATCTCTAGGTCGGGAGTCGCCTTCTGAACTCTCTTCCTCCCAGCCACACGAGCCAAAGTTAGCTTGTCTATTGGTCCTCTGGAATGTAAATAAAATGAATGAATGAATGAATGAAAAAAGAAAGAGCGGGAGAGAGAGAATAGAATAGAATAGAATAGAATAGAATAGAATAGAATAGAATAGAATAGAATAGAATAGAATAAGGAAAGAATAGAATAAGGAAAGAATAGAATAGAATAGAATAGAATAGAATAGAATAGAATAGAATAGAATAGAATAGAATAGAATAGAATATACAAAATACAGAGAATAGAATAAATGGAATGGAATGGAATAGAATAGAATATAGAATAGAATAGAACATATAAACTACAGAGAATAGAATAAAAATATGGAATAGAGTAGAATAGAATTTGAATAGAATAGAAAATATGGAATAGAATAGAATAGAATAAGGAAATAATAGAATAGAATATACAAAATACAAAGAATAGAATAAATGGAATGGAGTGGAGTATAGAGTAGAGTAGAGTAGAGTAGAGTAGAGTAGAATAGAATAGAATAGAATAGAATAGAATAGAATAGAATAGAATAGAATAGAAATAGAAATAGAATTCTTTATTGGCCAAGTGTGATTGGACACACAAGGAATCTGTCTTGGTGCAAATGCTCCCAGTGTACATAAAAGCAAAGATACATTCATGAAGAGTCAAGAATCATCAGGTACAACACTTGATAACAATCATAGGGTACAATAAGCAATCAAATCATACTAGGAAACAGTCCATATAAATTGTAAGGGTACAAGCAACAAGGTTAAAGTCCTACAGTCACAAGTGGGAGGGGATGGGTGATAAAGAGTGATGAGACGATTTAATAGTAACGGTAGTGCAGACATTGTAAATAGTTGGACAGTGTTGAGGGAATTCTTTGTTTAGCAGAGTGATGGCGTTCGGGAAAAAACTCCACTGTGTCTAGTTGTTCTGGTGTGCAGGGCTCTGTAGCGTCATTTTGAGGGAAGGAGTTGAAACAGTTTATGTCCGGGATGTGAAGGGTCTGTAGATATTTTCACAGCCCTCTTTGTGACTCCTGTGCAGGATATTACAGGTCCTCCATGGAAGGCAGGTTGGTAGCCATGGTTTTTTCTGCAGTCCTAATTATCTAATTAAGAAAAAAATGAAAGAAAAAAGAAAAGAAAAGAAAGCCCCTCCCTCCCGGGAATCCAGACCACATTCCACCACAATCAGTTCGGCTCCTAACCGCTACTTGCATTTTCTCCATTATGTTCTCTGTCTAACCGGGTCTTTCGAATCTTCCAATGGCGGATTGACTTTGATAAAACCGACGCAGCGCCTATCCAAAGTGGCAGGACTTTGCAGGTGCCATCCTGGCTCTTTTTGACCTCTCCTGAGCGTGGCCCCTCCTTCTCAGTTCAAGTTTGCTGCACAGCTTCCTGGTAACTCTGCCCCCGGCCGTTTCTCCGCAGGAAACCTGGGCGAATGACATCACCAAGGTACGCAGGTTGATGTGCAGCTACCTGCAGGACCGTTTGGCTGACCTGGCGGAGCCTGTCTTCCAGCTGGATGAAGTGAGTGTCCGGCTTTCTTCCTCAATCATCCGTGTGTGTGTGTGTGTGTGTGTGTGCGCACGCACGTCTTGTTAAGCCAGCGCTTCTCAACTTTTAGATGGGTGGACTTCAACTCCCAGAATTCCCCAGAGGAATCTAGGAGCCCTAGTCGGAAGTCACTTAAATGGGAGCCAGCCGTGTGCAACAGCTGCCAAAAAAGCCAATGCAATCCTTGGTTGCATAAACAGAGACATAGAATCGAAATCAGGTGAAGTATTTAGTACCGGAGATGGTTTTCAGCCGGTTCTGAACAGTTCTGGAGAACCGGTAGCGGAGATTTTGAGTAGTTTGGAGAACCAGCAAAAGAACCATCTCTGACTGGCCCCGCCAACCCCGTCTCTCCTCTGCCTCCCGTTGAGTCCCAGCTGATCGGCTGGATCTCCTTTGGTTGCCCTGCATAGGAGAACGGAGCTGGAAAGCAGGTTAGTGGGGTGAGGAGGGAATTGAGATTTTGCAGTAACCTTCCCCTGCCACGCCCACCAAGCCATACCCACAGAACCAGTAATAAAAATGTTTGAATCCCACCACTGATTAGTACCACTTTATAAAGCTTTAGTAAGGCCACACCTTACTGGTGTCAGGATTCTGGCAGTTCCCTCTATTTAAACCATGAGTCTCGAGCCAAACTTTTAGAACTTCCAAAGGATTTATTGGGAGCAAACATGTCCGGCACTGCCTGGGTGTAGCTGACTCTGAGGCACATCATCCATTGTCACCCTTGATCCTGGTTTCCACCCACCCCCTGCGTGTATCGTAATTCACATTCTCCAATGGGACACGTCCATAGCCCAGAGTCATCCATCAGGCTCTCCAGTTAGAATTTTGCACAGCAGAAACTTCAGTCACCTAGTTACTATCTTTGAACAGCTATTAATGGAATGCATTTTCGATTTCCAAGCTGCCTCACTGCTCACCCCTTCCTTTCTGTTGTCAACTCTAAAAACGAACCACAGAAATATTTTATGAGTTGACACCTTGGAATGCTGTATCCAGTTTTGGTCACCACGTTCCGAAAAAAAGATGTTGAGACTTTGGAAAAAAAAAATGCAAAGAAGAGCAACTAGGATGATTCAAGGCCTGGAGACTAAAACGTAGGAAGAACGGTTACGGAATCTGGGTCTGGCTAGTCAAACCCAAATCCTATGAAAGGAAGAATTAGGGGTGACGTGATAGCAGTATTCCAGTATTTGAGGGGCAGCCCCAAATAAGAGGGGGTCAAATTATTTTTCCAAAGCGCCAGAAGGAATTGGGTATGTCTAGTGAAAAGAAAGACTCGGGGAGATGTGGTAGCAATATTCCAGTATTTGAGGGGCTCCTACAAAAACGAGAGGGTCAAACTTATTTTCCAAACGCCGAAAGGTAAGAGAAGAAACAACGGATGGAAACTAACCAAGGAGAAACCAACCTAGAATTAAGCAGAAATTTCCTGATAAGATAGAACAATTAATGGCCTTCGGATGTGGGTGCTCCAACACGGGACCCCATCTTCTGCGAAAAAATTTTGGTGGTCCGCAGAGAAATGCCACCCCCCAGAACAGCCCCCGAGGCAATTAATCCAGAAACACAAGGCTGCGCCGCCCACATGGCCCCTGGGAACCCTCCCCAGCCACTCACTCCTTACCTGACAAACTTGCCTGCTAATTTGCTATTTTTCTTTTTTCCGACCATCCTCTGTTCTGCTGTGCTGGGAGATTCAGATTAACTAGAAAGCAGGAAATGGTTGGACTTCTTGCTTTCTAGCTAATCTATAGATCTTCGGCTCTGCTTTTAGGTTCTATTATTCAGTGCAGACTCAGATAGCCAATGGCAGATGGATAGATCTCTGAATGAATCTGTGATTCTGTGAGCAACTCAATCTGCTTGCCTGCTTTGTCTGATTTTTTTTTTATAAAAAAGTTTTTTATTTTAACAACAAAACAACATAGACATACCACATAAAACTTAAAAATATCATCCTTCTTCATAAATTTACAAACAGAGTATCAGTTGGTTTACCACTTTTTTTTTGTGCATCCATTTCCTAGTCACTAATATAATTATATTACATAATAGCTCATATTATCAATCAATAATTGTATAACCTAATATCATCACTAAAAAATCATTTATCTATAATTTTATTAATTCATGCTTTAACGAAATAACTATAGTTTTACTTAGTTTATTTTGCAATAAATCATAAGATCATGCCAAATCTATCTTGATAATGTTTTATAAAGATAATATCAAAAGAAAAGAAAATTTTTTTGTTATGCTAAGTCTGAATGTTCTATTATTATGCTTCGTTATCTAACCATTGATAAAAAAGATCCCAAACTTCATAAAATTGTTTAATTTTAATTTTTTTGCCTGATTTTTGGGTAAAAGTTGCTCTTTTTTATATAAAAAAATTCAATATTTACATAAATATTAATAATATTTACATACAAGCCATGCTCAGCCGGTCACATGACCACCCAAGCCACACCCAAAAAATTAGGCCATGCCCACAGAAGCGGTTGTTAAGAAATTTGAATCCCACCCCAGCATCTGTGTGTTTGTGTGTCTGTGTGTGTGTGTGTGGAGAGAGAGAGAGAGAGAGAGATGTTAGATTACACCTCTTTCTCTCTCTCTCTCTCCCACCAACGTCAGCAAGCCACTGTCAGTCAAAATTCATATTAGTGGTCCGCGGGATTTTAAATTATGAGCTTGGTGGTCCCTGAGGTCCAAAAGGTTGGTGACCCCCGTGTAGAATCTCCTGCTTGGACAAGGGGTTGGACTAGAAGACCTCCAAGGTGCCTTCCAACTCTTGTTATCCTGTAATGGTCTTTCTTTCCCTCTTCGTTGCGCAGTTCCTGACCTTCTTGTTCTCCAAAGAAAACACGCTGATGGATTCCAAGGGAGAGCAAGTGGCCCCTGAAGAAATGACCTTCCCTTTGTCTCAGTACTGGATCTCGTCTTCTCACAACACGTAAGAGTTCCTCGGATTCTGGGGCCAATGATGGACGGATAAGGGGTGGAAAGGGGGCCACCTGAGGTCAGGCTAGATGGGACCCATCCATTGCATTCCACCAGGCCTGTGTTGGCCATGACGCCAAGACGTTAGCAAACTTTCCCACAGCAAATTTGGAGCCAGGGCAGAGGTCTCCCAAACTTTTAAGACTCGTGGACTTCAACTCCCAGAATTCCTCAGCCAGCCTGAAGAATTCTGGGTAGTGGAATTCCACAAAGTCTTAAAAGTTGCCAAATTGGGGGGGACCCCTGTGCTAGAGTACATGTAGACTAGGGGTGGGGTTCAAAAATCCCAGCAACTGGTTCTCTGCCGGGTTGCTGGGCGGGCGTGGGCATGGCCTACCGGAACTTGCGGGAGGGCTGATTTTTCGCCTTTCCCAGAGTCTCTGGGAGGTCGAAAATGCCCCCCCCGGGCTCCGGAGGCTGGAAACTTGACCCGTTTCCGGACTTCCGGAACTTCCAGGAGGGCCGTTTTTCACCTTCCCCAGAGTCCGGAGGCTTCCCTCAGGCCTCTGGGAGAGCGAAAATGGCTTCCCCCAGGCTCCAGAGGCCCCCCAGAGGCTAGAAACTGACCCGTTTCTGGACTTCTGAGACTTCCAGGAGGGTCATTTTTTGCCTTCCCCATAGTCCGGAGGCTTCCCTCGGGCTTCTGGGAGGGTGAAAATGCCCCCCCCCAAGGCTCCAGAGGCCCTCCGGAGGCCAGAAACTGACCCGTTTCCGGACTTCCGGAACTTCCAGAAGGGCCGTTTTTCACCTTCCCCAGAGTCCGGAGGCTTTCCTCAGGCCTCTGGGAGAGCGAAAATGGCTTCCCCCAGGCTCCGGAGGCCCCCCAGAGGCTAGAAACTGACCCATTTCCGGACTTCTGGGACTTCCAGGAGGGTCATTTTTTGCCTTCCCCATAGTCTTCTGGGAGGGTGAAAACGGCTTCATTTGGGCTCTGGTAGCCGGAGACAGGCCCGTTTGCAGACTTCCGGAACTTCTGGGAGGACCATTTTTCCCCCTCCCAGAACCTCCACACGGACCCTGCACTTACCTGCATCCAAAATGGGCCGTGTGGAGACTCGGGGGAGGGGAGGGGAGGGTGGGGCCGGCTGGTCAGTTTAACTACCGGTTCTGTGAACCAGATGTAAATTTAATATCCGTTTCACTTGAACCGGCTGAATCCTACTCGTGTAGTGTAGACTGTAAGCTTTGGAGGCCATATTGAGACCTTATGTTGGAGTGGATGTTTTCTGGAACGCTGTCATTGACCCAGGGGTGGGATTCAACCGGTGCTACAGCCGGTTCGGTGAGAGGGCATTTTGCTGCTGCTGTTGTTCTGATGACATTACCAAGTTTGGTAATGAAAGGAAGGAAGGAAGGAAGGAAGGAAGGAAGGAAGGAAGGAAGGAAGGAAGGAAGGAAGGAAGGAAGGAAGGAAGAGGAGGGAAGGAAGGAAGGAAGGAAGGAAGGAGGGAGGGAGGGAGGGAAGGAAGGAAGGAAAGAGAGAGAGAGAGAGAGGGAGGGAGGGAGGGGGAAGGAAGGAAGGAAGGAAGGAAGAAAAGGAGGGAGGGAGGAAAAGAAGGAAGAAAGGAAAGAAAGGGAGGGAAAGAAGGAAAGAAAGGAAGGAAAGAAAGGGAGGGAAGGAGGAGGGAGGGAAGGAAGGAAGGAAGGAAGGAAGGAAGGAAGGAAGGAAGGAAGGAAGGAAGAGGGAGGGAGGGAAGGAAGGAAGGAAGAGGGAGGGAAGGAAGGAAGGAAGGAAGAGGGAGGGAAGGAAGGAAAGAGAGAGAGGGAGGGAGGAGGGGAGGGGAAGGAAGGAAGGAAGGAAGAAAAGGAGGGAGGGAGGAAAAGAAGAAAGAAAGGGAGGGAAAGAAGGAAAGAAAGGGAGGGAAGGAAGGAAGGAAAGAAAGGGAGGGAAGGAAGAAAGGGAGGGAAAGAAGGAAAGAAAGAGGGAGGTAAGGAAGGAAAGGAAAAGGGAGAAAAGGAAGGAAAGAAAGAAAGAAAGAAAGAAAGAAAGAAAGAAAGAAAGAAAGAAAGAAAGAAAGAAAGAAAGAAAGAAAGAAAGAAAGAAAGAAAGAAAGCCATTAAGGGACTGTGGACTTGGGGGCCTCCTCCAGCGCATTCCCAACTTCTCCCTTTCCTAACCCACGGCGGCCTTGTCAGGAAGTTTCAGGCCGGTGGCTTCTCCTCCTCCTCCTCCTTTGCAGGTACCTCACGGGGGACCAGTTCTCCAGTGAGTCCTCCCTGGAAGCCTACGCCCGCTGCCTTCGGATGGGCTGCCGATGCATCGAATGTAAGCTGATGTCCCCCCATTCCTGACCCCTTCGACCAATCTTGGTTAAGGGTCCCATCCTTGCCTCTGCTTTTCTGCACCGAAGATGTTTCTGAGAACCGTCTGTGGGGGTTGTTTTTTTCCCTCACCAATGTAGTGATTTTCTACATTTAGGAAAAAACAACAACAAAACCTGCCACGGCTTCCCCTTCTTAATTAAAAAAAAAACATTTATATTGTTTTATTTGGTATCCTAGTGTGATTTATGTTGGTTGCTTATTTAGTATCCTATGACCATAGGATACTAAACAGCCGAGTGTTGTATCTTGTGATTTATGATGAGTGTATTTTATGATTATAATCATGATTTATCGCTTACTGCTTATGCAACTGGAGACAAATTCCACATTTGGCCAATAAAAGAATATTCTCTTCTCAATCTTTTTTCTCTTCTCTTCTCTTCTCTTCTTTTCCCTTCTCTTCTCCTCTCCTCTATATATTCTATTCTATTTCTGTTCTTCTATTTTATCTTCTCTCCACTACTTCTATTCTATATTGTACTCTATTTCTATTCTATTTCTTCTATCTTCTCTGATTCTACTCTATTCTATATTCTATTCTATTTCTATTCTTCTATTTCAATTCTATCTTCTCTTCTCTTCTTTCTCTTCTCTTCTAATTCTATTCTATTTCTATTCTTCTATTTCTATTCTTCTATTCCATCTTCTCCCCTTCTCTAATTCTATATATTCTATTTCTGTTCTTCTGTCTTCTCTTTTCTAATTCTACTCTATTCTATATTCTATTCTATTTCTATTCTTCTAATGTTCTTTCTCTTCTGATTCTACTCTATATTCTATTCTATTCCTATTTTTCTATCTTCTAATTCTACTCTATATTCTATTCCTATTTTTCTATCTTCTAATTCTACTCTATTCTATATTCTATTCTGTTTCAGTTCTTTTACTTTCTATTCTTTCTCTTCTAATTCTACTCTACTCTATATTCTATTCCTATTTTTCTATCTTCTAATTCTACTCTATTCTATATTCTATTCTGTTTCAGTTCTTTTACTTTCTATTCTTTCTCTTCTAATTCTACTCTGCTCTATATTCTATTCCTATTTTTCTATCTTCTAATTCTACTCTATTCTATATTGTATCCTGTTCCGTTTCTATTCTTCTATTTTATCTTCTCTCTTCTCCACTCTCCTTCCCTTTGCTTCTCAGCATACCAAACTGCAAGGTCACTGGTCCTACAGATGTTGCAAGAGCATCACATCTGGCCAGCCCTTGATAAAGACCCTGTGGCACAGTTGAAGGTGCCTGTGATGGCTGCAGAAGGGGAAATGCAATTTGTGTATTTTTGCAAGGAGCCCTTTGTTAGATTGAATTGCAGGTGGTTGAGATGTTTAATTTGTTCGTTGCCTTTGTGGCTGGAGAGCTAGAAGCGTGTGCTTCCTCAACTGGGCACCTCCAAGAAGTGTGCAAAGATTGGAATACTTGCAGTTTAAAACAGTAAAAACGTTTTAAAGTAAAACTCTTGAGAGTTGGTCTAGGGCAGTGGTGGCTAACCCTTTTGGGCTCCTGTGCCCAAAATTGTGTGCGCGTTTGCATGCTCGCACTCGCGTACCAGCACCCAGAAGGCAATATGCGCCCCCCCCATGCCCCCTACGCATGCGCGTGCAATCCCCACCCACCCGACCCACTGCTCCCTTACCTGCACTGCACCTCGCAACTCATTTTCGGCCGGTTTGAGGCCTTTTTCGGCCTCCCAGAGGCTTAAGGAAGGCTTCTGCAGGCTTTGCAGGCCCAAAACTAGGCCTGTTTCACCACTTCCGGTATTTTCAGAAAAACAGGAAGTGACAAACGGGCCTAAGTTTTCGGCCTGCAAAGCCTGCAGAAGCCTTCCTCAAGCCTTTGGGAGGCCGAAAAAGGCCTCAAACCGGCCGAAAATCAGGCTGTGAGGCGCACGCATGCGCAGTGAGGTAAGTTTGCCTGCAGCTTGCGTGCTGGTACAAATGGCTCTGCCTGCCACCTGTGGCATGCGTGCCATAGGTTTGCCATCACGGGTCTAGGGTCTCCTGCTTGAGCAGGGGGTTGGACTAGAAGACCTCCAAGGTCCCGTCCAACTCTATTCTCATTGATTGATTGATTGAAATGTACACTCCCACACAAACCACGCTCTCTCTCACACACACAATGCACGGACTGGGGATTTGGGGGCATTCGAATCTCAACACGGCCAGAAGTTGCCCGGCGGAGAAGGCCCGAATTCATGTGATGGTTTAAAATTTGGGATTCTAATTTTTTAAGAAAACTTAAGAAAGTTTTGATTTTCAGTGGATTGCTGGGATGGCCCTGATGACCTGCCTATCATCTACCACGGCCACACGCTGACCTCCAAAATCAAGTTCCTCGATGTCTTGCACACCATCAAGGAGCACGCCTTCGCCACCTCCGAGTAAGCCGTGTTGCGGCCTTTGTAGGCCTTGGGCCCTGCTTCCTTCCTTGGGCTTTCTCCTCTTCCTCCTCCTCCTCTCCTCCTCCTCCTCCTCTAACACCTCCTCCTCCTCTAATTCCTATTTCTCTTCCTCCCCTTCTTTTCCTTCCCCTCCTGCTCCTATTCTCCTCACCCTTGTCATCGTCTCCTCTTCCTCCTCCTCCCTTTCTTCTCCTCCTCCTTCTCTTTTTCTCCTTTTTTCTTCCTCTCCTCCTCCTCCTGCCCTTCCCTCCTCCTCCCTCGCCCTCCTTCTCCTCTTCCTTTCCTTCCTTCCAATCCTCCTCCCTTCCTCTTCCTCGCTCCGTCCATCTCCTTCTCTTCCTCCTTTTTTTCCTCCTTTTTTCCTTCTTCCTCCTCTTCTCTCCTCCTCTCTCTTGCCCTCCTTCTCTTCCTTTCCTTCCTTCCAATCCTCCTCCCTCCCTCCCTTCCTCTTCCTCGCTCCCTCCATCTCCTCCTCTTCCTCTTTTTTCCCTCCTTTTTTCCTTCCGCCTCCTCCTTTTCTTCTCTCCTCCTCCCTCTTGCCCTCCTTCTCTTCCTTTCCCTCCTTCCAATCCTCCTCCATCCCTCCCTTCCTTTTCCTCCTCCCTCCCTCCCTCCATTTCCTCCTGCCTCCCTCCATCTCCTCCTCTTCCTCCGCCTCTTCCTCCTCCTCCTCGATTGGAGGGCGGAATGTGCAAAGGCAGGAATGAACCTCACAAAATGGCTTCAGGCCTTCCATAAAAATTGACCCTCAGAGCGGAGGAGGATGTTCCGGACACCAGAACTGATGTTTCGGTTGACCGAATGGAGCAGCCAGGTAGCAGCTCCGTCCTTGGCTCCCAAGTCTACTCGGGAAGGTTATTCAATTGGGACCCCCCAAACTTCTGCCCCCAACCCTTTGCCGAGCTCCTCCTCTTCTCAGGAAGTCCTGCCTCGTGTCCTCCTCGTCCAAACTGCTTAGCCGTTGTCAGCTTCCCTCTGCAGAACGGCACATCCTTGCGTACCGCCCTAGATCATCATCTTTGTTGTTTAACGGTCCCATAATCCTTTCCGGGGTGGAGTCTGGGCAACTGAAATGGAGCCGAGTGTTTACTGGCCGGATGCCTTTCCCGTCCCCAGTGCGGAGTTTTGTTCAGCAGATACGTTCTCACTGTGCTCTCCCTAGGATCGAAACGCACAGCCTCCTGATTGTGAGGCAAGAGCTCCACCTCTAGGCCAGTCCTGGATATTGCCCTCGATGTGAACAAAAACAGAACCAAAAAAAATAAATAACACCCCGGGATTTTTCAAGGGCCTGCCTGATGCCCTTTCCTTTCCCCCGCAGGTATCCTGTCATCCTTTCCATCGAGGATCACTGCAGCATCGTCCAGCAGAGGAACATGGCGTCCCACTTCAAGAAGGTCTTTGGCGACATGCTGCTGACCAAACCGGTCGACGTCAATGCCGACCAACTGCCCTCTCCTGCCCAGCTCAAGAAAAAAATCCTCATCAAGGTAGCCAAGCTCTCCCTCATCTTCCACCCGGGAGAAACCCTGAGCCTCTCCGACCCCTCTGCCCTCTTTGAAACCATCTCCCGGGGTCAGGGCTCCGATAGTGAACCCCATTTAAATCATGATTTAAATCTAGTCAGATTGTCAAAGCTTCAAGAAGATTTATTAGGAGTCGACATGCCGGTGCAACCTGGGTGTAGCCGACGCTGAGACACAACACATTGTCACCCTTGATCCTGGTTTTCCTCCAGCCCCTGGGTGCATCGTAATTCATATTCTCCGATGGGACACCTCCTTAGCCAAGAGTCATCCACCATTCTCTCCAGTTAGAATTTTGTGCGGGCAGAAACTTCGGTCACCTAGTGACTATCTTTGAAAACATTTATGGAATGCGCTTTTGGTTTTGCAAGCTGCTTCGTTGCTGCCCCCTTTCTATGGCAACTCCAAAAAGACCAGAGAAGTATTTTATGAGTGGATACTCCTTTCCACGCTCAGTTATGCCTATCCACTTACACCGTGCTTATGTGTCAGGGATAGAGCATCCTGTCTCACTGCTCTCAGGGGGTCAGATTAGGTAATCATAGCTCCTTATTTTTAACACTGGCACACCACAGGGTTCTGTGTGGAGTCCCCTATTCTATACTCTTAATCCCCGCCCCCTTCTAGCACTGATGATGTTGTCTAGTTGGGTCATGAAACATCTGCAAGAAAACCCCCAAGCTCAAGAGAGCCCCCAAAATCCCACGGTCCTCCTTCTCCTCCTCCTCCTCTTCTCCTCCCTCTCCTCTTCCTCCCCTTCTTTTCACAACCCCACTCCCTTTTAGCCCTGATAATGCTACTTAGCGGGGTCATGAAACGTCTCGAAGAAAAACACCAAGCTCAGAGAGCACCAAGGAACCCACAGCCCTCCTCCTCCCTCCTCCTTTCTCTAAAATCCCCTCCCTTCTAGCACTGATGATGTTCCACAGTTGGGTCATGAAACATCTGCAAGAAAACCGCCAAGCTCAGAGACCCTTCTGCAGGGGTGGGATTCAAATTTTTTAACAACCGGTTCTGTGGCCATGTGACTGGGTGGGCGTGGCTGCTTCTTCTTCTTCCTCCTCCTCCTCCTCCTCCTCCTCCTCCTCTCTCCTCCCTCCTTTTTCTTCTTCTTCTTCTTCCTTCCTCTCCTTCTTCTTCCTCTCCTCCTTCTTCTTCCATTTCTTCCTCTCCTCTTCTTCTTCTTCTTCTCCTTCTTCTTCTCCTTCTTCCTATTCTTCTTCTCCTTCTTCTTCCTCTCCCTCTCCCTCTTCTTCTTTTCCTTCTTCCTCTCTTCTTCTTTTTCTTCTTCCCCTCCTTCTTCCTCTTCCTCCTCCTCCTCCTCTTCTTCTTCCTTCTTCCTCCTCCTCCTCCTTCTCCTTCTTCTTGTTCCTCCTCCTCCTCTCCTTCCTCTCCTCCTCCTCCTCCTCCTTCTTCTTCTTCCTCTCCTTCCTCCTCCTCCTCCTCCTCCTCCTCCTCCTCTTCTTCTTCTTCCTCCTCCTCCTCCTCCTCCTCCTCTTCTTCTTCCTTCTTCCTCCTCCTCCTCCTTCTCCTCCTTCTTCTTGTTCCTCCTCCTCCCTCTCCTTCCTCTCCTCCTCCTCCTCCTCCTTCTTCTTCTTCCTCTCCTTCCTCCTCCTCCTCCTCCTCCTCCCCTCCTCCTCCTCCTCCTCCTCCTTCTTCTTCTTCTTCCTCCTCCTCCTCCTCCTCCTCCTCCTCCACCTCCTCCTCCACTCCTTCCCCCTCCTCCTCTTCCTTCTTCTTCTTCTTCTTCCTCTCCTTCCTCCTCCTCCCTCCTCCTCCTCCTCCTCCTCCTCCTTCTTCTTCTTCTTCTTCCTCCTCCTCCTCCTCCCTCCTCCTCCTCCTCCTCCTCCTCCTCTTCTTCTTCTTCTTCCTCTCCTTCCTCCTCCTCTCCTCCTCCTCCTCCTCCTCCTCCTCTTCTTCTTCTTCCTTCCTTCCTCCTCCTCCTCCTCCTCCTCCTCCTCCTCCTCTTCTTCTTCTTCTTCTTCTTCTTCTTCTTCTTCTTCTTCTTCTTCTTCTTCTTCTTCTTCTTCCTTCTCCTCCTCCTCCTCCTCCTCCTCCTCCTCCTCCCTCCTCCTCCTCCTCTCCTCCTCCTCCTCCTCCTCCTCCTCCTCCTCCTCCTCCTTCTTCTTCTTCTTTCTTCTTCTTCTTCTTTTCTTCTTCTTCTTCCTCCTCCTCCTCCTCCTCCTCCTCCTCCTCCTCCTCTCCTTCCCCCCCCTCCCTCCTCTCGTCCTTCTTCTTCTTCTTTGCAGCCCCTCTGGGTTTTTTGCCTCAGGCAAGCCGCCCGGGGGGCGGCGGCGTTTTTGCTTCCAGAAGGCAAAAAACAGAGTGCATGGGGGGGGGCATGGAGCAACACACACACACCCTACCCCACATGCCCCTTTTGACCTCCCGGGCCTCGGGGAGGCCTCCTGGGCGAAGCAGTAAGACAGCGAGGGGGATCCCAGCGTAGCTGATCATCGGAACAGCTGATCGTCGGAAAGGAAGAAAAAAAAAAAGAAAGGAGGTGTGACTGGGCGGGGAGAACGCAGTCAGCAATGTTGGGCATTCGCGGCAAGGATTGACTGACAGGGAGGGGGGAGAGTGGCGGGGCCGGCCTGCGACACGATTCGCCAGTTCTCCAAACCGCGCAGAATCCTAACAACCGGGTCTGTCGAACCAGTCCAAACCGGTAGAATGCCACCCCTGTCCTTCTGTGCTTCATTTACTTTATTGTCATGGCACCTCGTGCAAGGAAATGAAATGCCGCCTTTAGTGTACATTGTGACGATGAAAATAAAACACAAACACGCATCCTTCACCTCCTATGCAATTGAATTGAAACCCCCCCTGATATTGCATGAATATTGCGTGATACGGTAGAATTCAGCAGAGTTCCTGCCCTGGGATAGAAGCTGTTTTTTCAGCCTATTTGTCCTTGTTTTTATTATTATCCTGTCCCGTCTGCCAGATGGTAATAGTTCAAAAAAAAAAAAGGGTGCCCAGGATGAGATGGATCTTTGAGAATGTTTTGAACTTTCTTAAGGCAGCGGGAGCTCTAAAGCTCTTCCAAAGAGGGGAGAGGGCAACCCGTGATCTTCTAGGCAATGACATTAACCCTCTGGAGTGCTTTCCTATCTGCCACTGTGCAACTGGCAAACCATACAGAGGTGCAGGATACTCTCTGGAGAGGGCGGAGCTGACGTCGCGACGATACGGCATGCAATCTCGGAGGTCTGAGATTGCAGCCAATATCTTTGCCTCTGGATGGTCCCAAGTTAAGATACTCTCTGATACAGCGGTAGAAGGTCACCAGCGGTTGTTGTATCCCAACGAGAACATGTTGCCCAGTGAGCAATCCTAAGCTGGCCAAAAAATGCCATCCTTTGAGTCTCTCCGTCATTATCCCCTCTCCTTCATCCCCTTTGTTCACAAGAACCGTCCCTTTGGGATGGACATGATCTGCTTCTAAATTTGATATATGTACGTACACGAATAACTAAAGCTGCCCATCAGGAGCCCTGGGACATGGCTGTCCGCTCCAACCATTGCATCCCTTCAAAATTCTCTTTTATTTTCTCTCCCGGCCTCAGCACAAGAAGCTGGTGGAAGGCAACCTGTATGAGGAAGTCTCCACAGCCAGCTACTCGGAGAACGACCTCAGCAATTCCATCAAGAATGGCATCCTGTACCTGGAAGATCCCATTGACCATGTGAGTTCCTGGGGAGGAGGTGGGGCCACATGATGGTGACTGAGGCTGCCTGGTGTCTTCAGAAGATCTCCAGATGGTCTCCATCACCATGGTTGGCTCATATCAAACTTCCTCAGCCAGACATTCCCTAGATCAGTGGCCCCCAACCTTTTTTTGTGCCGCAGCCCGGTACCGGCATCACAAAATCATCTGCGGCCCGGTACCAGCATCACAAAATCATCCACAGCCCGGTACCGGCATCAACATGCATGGCAAGGCGAGCCGAGCAACCGGCCAGCCAGCCAGCCGTTCCCCGCTTCTCCCCGCCACCTTCAACTCCTCCTTTGTACCTGTGTCGATGGGCTTCGCGACGGCTTCGGGACAGTTGCTCGGCTCGCCTTGCCATGCGTGCTGAAAGAATCCTCACACCTTAGCCGCCCCCCCTCGATGAAACTTCGAAGCCGCCCCCCCCCCCTCGATGAAACTAGGGCGCAAGGATTTTTTCAGCACGCAAACGCCGCTTTCTACCAGGAAAAGCTCACCGGAAGCACTTTCTCATCAAAACAAGATGGCGGCGCCCAGCAAACCGGCAGCCCGGTAGAAATTGTTCCACGGACCGGTGCCGGTCCGGGACCGTGGTTGGGGACTCCTGCCCTAGATCAGTGTTGCTCAACCTTGGTGACTTTTAAGATTTGTGGACTTCAGCTCCCCATGGCTAGCTGGGGAATTCTGGGAGTTGGAGTCCACCCACCTTTGTGGCCAAAGTGGAGAAACACAAGCATTAGTATTTCGTATATTATTATTAACACGCTCTGATGCTAAGGAGTTCTATTCTCCCTCCCCTCCTGAAAAGAACTCCCTTCCAAATGCAAGGAGAGGAGTTTTAGTTTCAGTTTCACAGCACCAAGCAGGTTTAGTATACAACAGCTGAGCTAAGCCACGCCCAGGCTCCTTGCTGTCTCCTTGCTCACTAAGCAAATACTCTTTCAGTTTCCAAACAGCCCTCCACTCTTGCACACACTGACAGGACGTTAGACAGATGAATACCAATGGATGCTGGTAGGCAGAGGCAGAATTTCCCCCCCGCTTTTTTTTCCTATGAAACGAGGTCCCACTCACCATCTTCAGGCTGGTGCTTTCGGCTTCGTGCTTGTGCGAGCAAAGCGTGATCCGAGCTGCCGTCTCCCTATATATACCGATGGGGAGGTTGGCTGTGTTGTTATTTCTTGATTGGTTGGTGGAGTTGATGTTTGCTGATTGGTTGGCTTTTTCGTAAAAACATGTGTGGCTGAAGTATTGGCTGTGTGTCTATCAGCCTCCTGTGTTATAATGACCTGGGTAATGGGCTGTGTGATGACCTTCTGAGTTCTATTGTTGTGACATCCTGAGTCTTGTGCTGTAATCTCCTGGGTCGTTGGCTGTGTTGTAACATCCTGAGGTTTTGGGGTAAAATGCTAGGATTCTGCATTTTGGGGGAGGGCGGGATTTGCACTCGACCTGTACTTGATCTTTCATCCAGAAAGGATTTTATTCCTTTCTGGGTTTTTTTTTCTCGCTTTGACAACATCCCCCCCTCCCGACTTTCTCCCTTACAGACCTGGAGCCCCCACTATTTTGTCCTGACAAGCCACAAGATCTACTACTCCGAGGAGACCTCCCACTATCAGTCCCATGGGGAAGAGGAGGAGGAGGCGGAACAGAAGGAGGTAAGTCGGCCGATAGAGGCTCTTTGGAAATGGCTGGTCCTCCAAGAGGACTAGGGGATTGGGAAGGAATCACTGGGGAAGCCGGGTTTTTGTTGGTTTTGTGTGTGTGGAATGAGAACCATTCATTATCATTAGGAGTAAAAGAATAGAAGACTTCCTGTAGTTTGTACCAGCTCTTAGGAGTGCGCCATGTCTCATTTACAACTGCTGTTCTCTCTCTCTCTCCCTCCCTCCCTCTCTCTCTCTCTCTCCTTCCCTCCCTCTCTCTCTTTCTCTCTCCTCCCTCTCTCTTTCTCCCTCTCTCCCCTCCCTCCCTCCTTCTTTTTCTTTCTCCCTCTTTCTCTCTCCCTGCCTCCTTCCCCCTTTCTCTCTCCCTCCCTCCCTCTCTCTTTCTCTCTCTCTTCCCTCTCTCTCTCCCTCCCTCCCTCTCTCTTTCTCTCTTCTCTCTCTCCCTGCCTCCTTCTCCCCTTTCTCTCTCTCTCTTTCTCTCCCTCTCTCTTTCTTCTCTCCTTCCCTCCCTTTCTCTCTCTTTCTCTCTCTCTCCCTCCCTCCTCTCTTTTTCTTTCTCTCTTTCTCCCTTCCTCTCTCTCTCTCCTCCCTTCTCTCTTTCCTCCCTCCCTCTCTTTCCCTCTCTTCCTCCCTGTTTCTCTCTCTCTCTCTCTCTTCCCTCCCTTTCTCTCTCTTTCTCTCTCTCTCCCTCACTCTCTCTCTCTTTTCCTCCCTCCCTCTCTTTCCCTCTCTTCCTCCCTGTCTCTTTCTCTCTCTATCCCTTTCTCTCTTTCTCTCTCTCTTTCTTTCTCTCTCTTTCTCTCTCTCTCTCTCTCTTCTCTCCTCCTTCCCCTTTCTCTCTTTCTCTCTCTCTCCTCTCCTCCCCTCTCTTTTTCTTTCTCTCCTTCCTTTCTCTTTCTCCCTCCCTCTTTCCCTCTCTTCCTCCTTCCCTTTTCTCCATCCCTTTCTTTCTCTTTCTCTCTCTCTTCCTCTTTCTCTCTCCCTTTCTCTCTCTCTTTTTCTCTCTCCCTCCCTCCCTTCTCTCTTTCTCTCTCTCTCCTTCCCTCCCTTTCTCTCTCTTTCTTTCTCTCTTTCTCCCTTCACTTTTTCTTTCTCTCTCCTCTCCTTTCTCTTTCTCCCTCCCTCTCTTTCCCTCTCTTCCTCCCGGTCTCTCTTTCTCTCTCCATCCCTTTCTCTCTTTCTCTCTCTCTTTCTTTCTCTCTCCCCCTTCTTTCTCTCTCTCTCTCTCTCTCTCCTCCCTCTCTTGCGCTTCCTCCCTCCCCGTTTCAATCCTGCCCATCCCTGTCTCCTTCTCCTCGGTTGCTCCCTCTTGTCTCGGGGAGTTCCGCAGGAGTTCAACAACAACGAGCTGCACTTCAGTGAGAAGTGGTTCCATGGCAAGCTGGGCGGGGGCCGTGACGGGCGCCAGATTGCCGAGCGGCTGCTGCACGAGTACTGCACCGAGACGGGGGGGCAAAGATGGCACGTTCCTGGTCCGCGAGAGCGAGACGTTCGTGGGCGATTACACCCTCTCGTTCGCTGTAAGACGTCGTCCCACCCCCAAACCTTTGACCCGCCCCTGAGATTGGGCTCGATGACTGTTTGAACCCCCAGCCGCTCCCTCTTCTCCGCCGCGGTTTTTTTTTCCAGGCGTTCCGGACGGGTCCAGCATTGCCGCATCCACTCCCGGCAAGAAGCCGGCACCACCAAGTTCTACCTGACCGACAACCTGGTTTTTGACAGCCTCTACAGCCTCATCTGCCATTACCGGGAGGTGCCTCTGCGCTGTAACGAGTTTGAGATGCGCCTGACAGACCCCGTGCCGCAGCCCAACGCCCCTGAAAGCAAGGAGTGAGAAGCCTTCCTTCCTCCTCCCTTGTTTCCTTCCTTCTTCCCTTCCTTTCCCTTCCCCTTCCCTTCCCTTCTTCATCCCTTCCTTCCTTCCTTCCTTCCATTTCCCTTCCCTTCTTCATCCCTCCCTTCCTTCCTCCTTCCTCCCTTCTCTTTCCTTCCTCCTTCCTTCCTCCTTCCTTCCTTCCTCCTTCCCTCCCTTTCCTTCTTTTGCTTCCTTCCTTCCTCCTTCCCTCCCTTTCCCTTCCTTCTTCACTCCCTTCCCTTCCTCCTTCCCCTCCCTTTCCCTTCCCTTCTTCATCCCTCCCCTTGCCTTCCTCCTTCCCTTCCTCCTTCCTTCCTTCCTCCTTCTCTTCCTTCCTCCTTCCCTCCCTTTTTCCCTTCCCTTCTTCATCCCTTCCCTTCCTCCTTCCCTCCCTTTCCTTCCCTTCTTCATCCCTCCTTCCTCCTTCCTCCCTTTCCCTTCCCTTCTTCATCCCTCCCCTTCCTCCTTCCTCCTTTCCCTTCCTTCTTCATCCCTCCCCTTGCCTTCCTCCCTTCCCTTCCTCCTTCCTTCCCTTCCTCCTTCCCTTCCCTTCCTCCTTCCCTCCCTTCCTTCCTTCTTCATCCCTTCCTTCCTCCTTCCTCCCTTTCCCTTCCCTTCTTCCCCTTCCCTTCCTCCTTCCCTCCCTTTCCTTCCCTTCTTCATCCTCCCCTTCCCTTCCTCCTTCCCTTCCCTTCTCTTTCCTTCCTCCTTCCCTTCCTCCTTCCCTTCCCTTCCTCCTTCCCTCCCTTTCCCTTCTCTTTGCTTCCCTTCCCTTCCTCCTTCCCTCCCTTTCCCTTCCTTCTTCATCCCTCCCTTCCTCCTTCCCTCCTTTCCCTTCCCTTCTTCATCCTTCCCTTCCTCCTTCCCTCCTTTCCCTTCCCTTCTTCATCCCTCCCTTGCCTTCCCTCCCTTCCCTTCCTCCTTCCTTCCCCTTCCTCCTTCCCTTCTTCATCCCTTCCCTTCCTCCTTCCCTCCCTTTCCCTTCCCTTCTTCATCCCTCCCCTTCCTCCTTCCCTCCCTTTCCTTCCTTCTTCATCCCTCCCTTCCTCCTTCCCTTCCCTTCCTCCTTCCCTTCTTCATCCCTTCCCTTCCTCCTTCCCTCCTTTCCCTTCCCTTCTTCATCCCTCCCCTTCCTCCTTCCTTCCTTCCTCCTTCCCTTCTTCATCCCTTCCCTTCCTCCTTCCCTCCTTTCCCTTCCCTTCTTCATCCCTTCCTTCCTCCTTCCCTCCCTTTCCCTTCCCTTCTTCATCCCTCCCCTTCCTCCTTCCCTTCCCCTTCCTCCCTTCCTTCTTCATCCCTTCCTTCCTCCTTCCCTCCCTTTCCCTTCCCTTCTTCATCCCTTCCCTTCCCTTCCCTTCCCTTCCCTTCCCTTCCCTTCTTCATCCCTCCCCTTCCTCCTTCCCTCCCTTTCCCTTCCCTTCTTCATCCCTCCCCTTCCTCCTTCCTCCTCCTTTCCCTTCCTTCTTCATCCCTCCCCTTCCCTTCCTCCTTCCCTTCCTCCGTCCCTTCCCTTCTTCATCCCTCCCCTTCCTCCTTCCTCCCTTTCCTTCCCTTCTTCATCCCTCCCCTTCCTCCTTCCCTCCCTTTCCCTTCCCTTCTTCATCCCTCCCCTTCCCTTCCCTTCCTCCTTCCCTTCCTCCTTCCCTTCCCTTCTTCATCCCTCCCCTTCCTCCTTACCTCCCTTTCCTTCCCTTCTTCATCCCTTCCTTCCTCCTTCCCTCCCTTTCCTTCCCTTCTTCATCCCTTCCCTTCCTCCTTCCCTCCCTTTCCCTTCCCTTCTTCATCCCTTCCCTTCCTCCTTCCCTCCTTTCCTTCCCTTCTTCATCCCTCCCTTCCTCCTTCCCTCCCTTTCCCTTCCCTTCTTCATCCCTCCCCCTTCCTCCTTCCCTCCCTTTCCCTTCCCTTCTTCATCCCTCCCCTTCCTCCTTCCCTCCCTTTCCTTCCCTTCTTCATCCCTCCCTTCCTCCTTCCCTCCCTTTCCCTTCCTTCTTCATCCCTCCCTTCCTTCCTCCTTCCTTCCTCCTTCCTTCCCTTCTTCATCCCTCCCTTCCTCCTTCCCTCCCTTTCCCTTCCCTTCTTCATCCCTTCCCTTCCTCCTTCCCTCCCTTTCCCTTCCTTCTTCATCCCTCCCTTCCTTGCCTTCCTCCTTCCCTTCCTCCTTCCCTTCCCTTCCTCCTTCCCTCCCTTTCCTTCCCTTCTTCATCTCTTCCCTTCCCTTTTCTTCTTCATCCCTTCCTTCCTCCTTCCCTCCCTTTCCTTCCCTTCTTCATCCCTCCCCTCTCCTTCCTCCTTCCCTTCCTCCTTCCCTTCTTCATCCCTTCCTTCCCTTCCCTTCTTCAACCCTTCCCTCCCTCCTTCCCTCCCTTTCCTTCCCTTCTTCATCCCTCCCCTTTCCTTCCTCCTTCCTTCCTCCTTCCCTTCCCTTCTCTTCTTCACCCCTTCCTTTCCCTTCCTCCTTCCTTCCTTCTTCATCCCTCCCTCCTCTCCTTCCCTCCCTTTCCTTCTTCCTTCTTCATCCCTCCCCTTTCCTTCCTCCTTCCTTCCTTCTTCCTTCCCTTCTTCATCCTTCCTTCCCTTCCTTCCCTTCCTTCCTTCCTTCCCTCCTCCTTCCTCCCTTTCCCTTCCTTCTTCATCCCTCCCCTTCCTTCCTCCTTCCCTTCCCTTCTCTTTCCTTCCTCCTTCCCTTCCTCCTTCCCTTCCCTTCCTCCTTCCCTCCCTTTCCCTTCTCTTTGCTTCCCTTCCTTCCTCCTTCCCTCCCTTTCCCTTCCCTTCTTCATCCCTCCCCCTTCCCTTCCCTTCCTCCTTCCCTTCCCTTCTCTTTGCTTCCCATGCTCCTTGTCACCCGGGCCCTGGAATTTGGGGGAGGAAAGGGATCAGGAGATGACCTTCCTGGAGTGCCCCCACCTGGGGAATCCTGAATGTCGCTGACTCGAACCCAGGCCTCATCCCTTCTTAGCTCCCAAAAGCTTTCCTAGCAGCAAGAGCTCAATCCGAGAGGGTGTGGGAGCTTCTGAGCATTCACAGAGTGCCTTCTTAATTTAAGACCTCCAAAACAAGGCAGGGTTGAATAATGGTAGGCAGGTCAGTTCCTCTTTAGCGTTCCTCGCTGCTTGGGTTGGGAGAGCGCTTTTAATTTATTTTTTTATTAATTTGTTGTTAATTTACATTTAAATTTTTTTTAATAAAATGAGGCTGTGAGTTCGATCCTAAGAGAGAGGCAGATATTTCTCTCTGGTCACAATGAGAATATATCTGCTGAACAAAACTCCGCATTGGCAATAGGAAAGGCATCTGGCCAGTAAACGCTCTGCTAGCTCCCAGTTGCCCAGACTCCATTATGGGGATTATGGGGTCATTAAAAGAAGATGACAAGGCAGAGCTTGGATGTTCGGTGGCAAGCCTTTCCTGGCAGATCTGTGAGCCCCTCACCCGTCGGTCTCGACACCCGTGTGTGTGTGTGTATGTTTGTGTGTCTGAATTGGCACCTCTTGTCTGACTCCGAGGGAGAGGAGGAACAGCTAACAGGGAGTGGGAGGGTGGCTCTGGAGGTTGTGGAGGAAACTGGAGAAGGGCACAGGCCGGCTGGGCATTCAGAGGCCCATCCCCTCTCCATCCTAGGGCACAAAGGGAGGATAAGGGAGAAACGTGAATGGCATGGTCTACGGGGGAGGAAAGGGCCCTGATCCCCTTCATGGGCTGCAGCTGGGAAGACTGTTTAAAAGGACAAACTGCGCATGGCCCAGTGCTGGAAGCAAAGCGTGAAAATATTTCTAGCCTGTCTGTTCTTATCTGAGTTCTGGCCTCCTTCCCAGTGTGTGTATTTTGATATCTGTGGACGTCTTCAAGCCCTTATCCTGCCTGGTCTCATTAATGGCTTCCGTGTGGTTTGTGTTGTTTTTTCCTATTTATAATTTATACGTACGTTGAGTTTGAATGGAATTTCTTCCTTTTCGCAACTGTTTGTGGGGGATTTTTTCTCTCCAGTCATTGATAATTGGAGCTTTGAAGCCAAGTTGAAGGAATTGAAGGGACTTCACCTGTTTTTGTGACTTTGTTGCTTCTGTATCCCACCCCTGGGTCCTCACACCTCTTCTCTCCCCTCACGCAGGTGGTACCACGCCAACCTGACGCGCCTACAGGCCGAGCACATGCTCATGCGGGTGCCCAGGGACGGCGCCTTCCTGGTGCGCAAGCGAAGCGAGGCCGACTCCTACGCCATCTCCTTCCGGTGAGCCTGGCCATGCACCCCGAAGGGCCCCGAAGGGCCGGAGCAAAGTTGTAGATAGTCCTCGCTTTGGCAACACTTTCATTCGGCGGCCGTCGGTTTCTACCTCAAGGGGCTTGCCCTCTCCCTGCTTCTCCTCCATGACTTAAGTGTGGTTTTTAGGACCCTCCCCCCTGATGGCCTCTGTGTGTCCCCTGTGTCCCGTCCCCCCCCAGGGCCGAGGGGAAGATCAAGCACTGCCGAGTCCAGCAGGAAGGACGGCTGTTCACGCTGGGCAGCTCGGCGGAGTTCGAGAGCCTCCTGGACCTGGTCAGCTACTACGAGAAGCACCCCCTGTACCGCAAGATGAAGCTGCGGTACCCCATCAACGAGGAGACCTTGGAGAGGATGGGCACGGCGGTGAGGGAGCCCCTGGGCCACCCCAACACCCAGCATCCCCCAGCCAGCATGTTGTTTTCCCAAAAGAGTAGAAGGGGAAGGGAGGGGAGGAGGGAGGAAGGAAAGAAGGAAGGAAGGAAGGAAGGAAGGAAGGAAGGAAGGAAGGAAGCCATCAAGAAGATGGAGGAATGAGGAGGGGAAGGAGGAAATGAGGCATAGAGAAGAGGAAGAAAGAGAAGGAAGGAAGGAAGGAAGAAGGAAGGAAGAAGAAGGAAGGAAGGAAGGGGAAGGAAGGAAGGAAGAAAGAAAGAAAGAGAAAGAAAGAAGGAAGGAAGGAAGGAAGCCATCAAGAAGATGGATGAATGAGGAGGGAAGGAAGGAACAAAATAAGGTATAGAGAAGAGAAGAAAGGGAAGGAAAGAAGGAGAGAGAAAGAAAGAAAGATGAGAAGGAAGGAAGGAAGCCATCAAGAAGATGGGGGATGAGGAGGGGAAGGAGGAAATAAGGCATAGAGAAGAGAAGGAAGGAAGGAAGGTAGGAAAAAAGAAAGAAAGAAAAAAAGAAAGAAAGAAAGAAAGAAAGAAAAGATGAAAAGGAAGGAAGGCATCAAGAAGATGGATGAATGAGGAGGAGGAAGGAACAAACTAAGGCATAGAGAAGAAGAAAGGGAAGGAAAGAAGGAGAGAGAAAGAAAGATAGAAAGAAAGATGAGAAGGAAGGAAGGAAGGAAGCCATCAAGAAGATGGATGAATGAGGAGTGGAGGGAGGGAGGAAATAAGGCATAGAAAATGAAGAAAGGGAAGGAAGGAAGAAAGAAGGAAAGGAAAAATGAAAGAAGGAAAGAAAGAAAAAGATGAAAAAAGAGAGAGAGAGAAAGAAAGAAAGAGAGAAAGAAAGAAATAGAAAGATGAGAAGGAAGGAAGCCATCAAGAAGATGGATGAATGAGGAGGGGAAGGAAGGGAAGGAAATAAGAAGATGAGATGAAAGGGAAGGAAAGAAGGAGGGGAGAAAGAAAGAAGAGAAGAAAGAAAGAAAGAAGAGAAAGAAAGAAAGAAAGAAAGATGAGAAGGAAGGAAGGAAGGCCCAATCCTCTCTGATTTTACCCCAAATCAAGCATTCAATCTATTTCTGCTGGAATAAAGATGAAATATGAGGCGAGCGGGGAATTAGCAGGAGGCTGGACTACCTGCCTGGGGTGTTTTTTATTTCTGATTAGCCCTAAAACCCTAAAGTGGGAAGGGGCTATCTAAACCGACTTCCATCCCTCAGATCTGCCTCTTTCTCCTTTTAAGAAACTAAATCGCTCTGCCTAACAGAGGTGTTCGTAGAAATAGCAGTAGAATAGGCACAACAACACATAGCTGAGAATAGGTCGGGGAAGGGAAAGGTGTGAGAGTTAATAGGATCTAATTTTTTGTTTTTTACTTGATGCAGTAGTCAAAACTCAGTACAAAGAAGGTCATACAAGGATTTTGGGGATTTTGGGAGAGTCTTCTTCCATGTTGGGTTCCTTAGAAATGAAGTGGACTAGAGTTTCTCAACTTTTAAGAGGTGTGGTCACTTTAAGAGGTGTGTCACTTTAAGAGGTGTGTCACTTTAAGAGGTGTGGACTTCAACTCCCAGAATTCCACAGCCAGCTGTGCTGGCTGGGGAATTCTGGGAGTTGAAGTCCACTCTCCTTGAAGTTGCTAAGATGGAAAAAATGAGGCCAGGTTTTTAGTCACAAATCTCTTTGACAGGAGCTGGATTATGGGGCGTTGTATGAGGTGAGGAGTCCTCACTTCTACGTGGAAGCCAACAAGATGCCCATGGCCAGGGTAAGTGGGCGAAGGTGGGGGGTTATTTCTGCATTTTGTGCGTTGCGGTTTTAGCCATCTTCTCCCCGAGGTGCTTTTTGCAAAAGCCAATTGGGCTTTCCTATTTATTTATTTTTTTCTTGAAAAGGTTTCACTTCCCATATGAGAAGCTTCTACAGTTCTCCAGAATATACAATTACGTTACTTCAGAACTGAAGGAAGCCTCTTGGATGGGAAGCGAAACCTCTTCAAGGAAACAAAAAAAAACAAACAAACAGGAAAGTTTTTGGGAAAAGCACCTTTTGGACAACCATGACTTGTATGATGGAGACTTCCCATAGATTCCCATATAGAATAGAATAGACAGAATAGAATCGATAGAATAGAATAGATGTAACTTTTCTTCTGTGTACACTGAGAGCATCTGCACCAAGACAAATTCCTTGGGTGTCCAATCACACTTGGCAAAAAAAGAATTGTATTCTTTCTTTCTTTCTTTCTTTCTTTCTTTCTTTCTTTCTTTCTTTCTTTCTTTCTTTCTTTCTTTCTCTCTCTCTCTCTCTCTCTCTCTCTCTCTTTCTCTCTCTCTCTCTCTCTATCTGATTGCTCATGTACCCTATGACTATCGTTAAGTGTTGCACCTGATGATTCTTGACTCTTGACGAATGTCTCTTTTCTTTTAGTGCACTGAGAGCATTTACACCAAGACAAATTCCTTCTGTGTCCAATCACACTTGGCCAATAAAAGAATTCTATTCTATTCTATTCTATTCTATTCTATTCTATTCTATTCTATTCTATTCTATTCTATTATTTATCTATCTGATTTGATTGCTTATTATACCCTGTGACTGTTATTAAGTGTTGCACCTGATGATTCTTGACGAATGTATCTTTTCTTCTGTGGACACTCAGAGCATTTGCACCAAGACAAATTCGTTGTGTGTCCAATCACACTTGGCCAATAAAGAATTCTATTCTATTCTATTCTATTCTATTCTATTCTATTCTATTCTATTCTATTCTATTCTATTCTATTTATCTGTCTGATTTGATTGCTTATTATACCCTGTGACTATTATTAAGTGTCGTACCGGATGATCCTTGACTCTTGATGAATGGATTTTTCTTTTATGTGCACTGAGAGCATTTGCACCAAAGACAAATTCATTGTGTGTCCAATCACACTTGGCCAATAAAGAATTCTATTCTATTCTATTCTATTCTATTCTATTCTATTCTATTCTATTCTATTCTATTCTATTCTATTTATCTGTCTGATTTGATTGCTTATTATACCCTGTGACTTATTAAGTGTCGTACCGGATGATCCTTGACTCTTGATGAATGGATTTTTCTTTTATGTGCACTGAGAGCATTTGCACCAAAGACAAATTCATTGTGTGTCCAATCACACTTGGCCAATAAAGAATATTCTATTCTACAGATTCCCATATTAGATTCTCAATTTATGGATTTTGCTCTCTTCTCATCGTTACAATTAAAAATAGAACTTATGAGTTGACACTGACCACACTTCGTTTAATGATCGGTAAAAGCTACAATGGCACTGAAAAAGTGACTTATAACCATTTTTCACACCTACAACGGTTGCAGCATCTCCATTGTCATGGGACCAAAATTTGGATATTTGACTCACGTTTATGACGGTTCTAATGTCCCGCGATTCCCCTTTTGCGACCTTCTGACAAGCAAAGTCCACAGGGGCAAGCCAGATTCACTTAACGACCAGGTTACTCATTGAACAACTGCATTGACTCACTCAACAACGGGGGCAAGAAAAGTCATTTAACAGGGCAAGGCTCCTTCCCAGAGTTCTCACTTAGCACCATAAAATTCTGGGCTCAATTGTGGTCGTAAGTCAAGGACTCCCTTTTTCCAAGCTTCTTTTTCCCTTCCCTTTGCAGTGTACCGTAAAGGCCTTGTACGACTACAAAGCCCAGCGAGAAGACGAGCTCTCCTTCTGCAAACAAGCCATCATCCATAACGTTGACAAGCAGGATGGGGGATGGTGAGTCCCAGACGACTTTGGAGGGAGGAACTTCAAGCTACCTTTGCTGGGTAACCCCAAAGTAGCCAGGAATCTCACCTCTGGGAGTCAGGCCTCCCAAACATAACAGAATTGCCGAGGTGGGAGGGACCTTGGGGGTCTTCTAGTCCGACCCCCTTGGCCAAGCAGGAGACCCTAGACCAGGGGTCGCCAACCTCTTGGACCTCAGGGACCACCAAACTCATCATTTTAAATCCCGCAGACCGGAGACCCCCTGGGAAAATCCCCCCAAAATGTCTGCTGGAAAATCCCCCACCCCGTTTTTCCTACCAATCGATCGTTCTTTATTTGGGATCGCAGGGTACCGTCTCCAGCTCCGTTCTCAAGGGAGAGAGAGAGAGAGAGAGAGAGAGACTTTTGGCTTCATGCAAGGAAAACAGCAGAAGCCGCGAAAGTCTTTCTTTCTCTCCACCAAACTCCACCAGAAAGGAGTCTTTGTGGGACTTGTCATGCCTCTTGGAGCAGGAGGCCTTGCAGGGTCCCAAAGACTCATTTCTGGCAGAGTTTGGGGGAGAGAAGGAAAGACTTTGGCTGCTTTCCTTGCGTGCAGCCAGAAGCAGAAGAAGAAAGAAGCGGGAAGAAGCAGCCTGGTAGAAGTTAACTTGCCGCCATTAGCCTGGGCGTAGCTGACTCTGAGATACGTAATTCACTGTCACCCTTGATCCTGCTTCCCCCGCCCCACCTCTCTGGGTGTATCATCCAACGAAACACATCCATAGCCCAGAGTCATCAATCATGCTCTCCAATTAAGATTTTTGCCGGCAGAAGCTTCAGTCCTCTAATCAGCCTCTGAAGAAAATATGAATGGAATGTACTTTCGATTCCACACTGCCGCCTTCTCTTTGAAACCACCCCCCGCTTCTTTCTGTTGACAACTATAAAACGTGTATACAAAATGTTTTAGGAGTTGACATTGTTGTCCTTTTCCTGTTCTGCTTGCGTAATAATTTGTACCACGTCATCATGGTCCCAGTCAAGAGTCCCAGTCAGAAATAGTGTAGGGTTTCCTGCTTGGGCAGGGGGTTGGACTAGATGACCTACAAGGTCCCTTCCAACTCTTGATTATCTCTTATCTGTTCCCAACTGTTTCTCAGCTTTCTTTCCTTTCTTCCAGGTGGCGAGGAGATTACGGTGGGAAGAAGCAGCTCTGGTTCCCCGCTAACTACGTGGAGGAAACTTTGAGTGCCTCCGTGCCGGAGCAAGATGAAGCGGTGAGTTCCTCATTTTTCCCAGCTTTTTTTTTGGAGGGGGGAGGGGAGGGGGAACCGCTACGAATGTTGAGAGGACAAGCCATGTTGGCTTCATCCTGGCTAGCCTTCCCCTTCTGGGAATGTGGGACTCCACCCAGCACATCTACAGGAAACGAAGATGGAGGGTGCAAACCCAGAGAAGAGAGCACAGCTGGCTGGGGAATTCTGGGAATTGAAGTCCACGCAGAGTTGTACAGGTTTAAAACGACAACAACAACAACGGTTTAAGAGTCAGTGAACAGAAGCGACCTTAAAAAAGACTAACTCGGTTACTCAGTGCTTCGCTACGAAACTATGTGGTTAGGCTTAGTTTTGGGGGGAGGAAAATAAGGAGGAAAAAATTGTGCCTCTGCCTACCGGTATCCATCTGGCTAGCGTCCTGTCGGTGTGCGAGAGAGTTGATGGCTGTTTGGAAACTGAAAGAGTATTTGCTGTGTGAGCAAGGAGGAGACAGCAAGGAGCCTGGGCGTGGCTTAGCTCAACTGTTCTGCACTAAAGCTGCTTGATGCTCTGAAATTGAAACTGAAACGGCTTGTGTTTTGCACTTGGAAGGGATTTCTTTTTTCCAGGTGGGAAGCGGGAGAAGAACTCCTTAGCATCAGAGCGTGTTAATTGCTGTAGAAGAAATATTAATGCAATCCTAACGATCCAAGGGTCCGTTAGAAAAATCCTTTCTTAGCGAGCCCCTAGAAGCCAAGAGGAACACACAGGGCCAAATTTCAAGTTTGTAGGCTTGACGGTTCTGGAGATTTTTGCGATGATGCGCGAGGGGCATTTGGCTTTTATATGTAGACATTTTAACATTTCTGCCCTCCCCTTTTTCTCTTTCTCCTCCCCCTCCCTTCCCCTCCCACCCCAGTCGGTGGAGAACAGCCCTTTGGGCAACTTTCTGAAAGGGTTCATCGACGTCCCATCGTGCCACGTGGGTGAGTGTCTTGCACAGCGTTTCTGTGGCTGGCGGTGAGTAATGGAGCGCTTCGGAGGAGGGGCGGGCGGGCGCCGGGACCTCTTTCCTTGGCCCCGGGGGGGGTCTCCCACCCACATTGTGGACCCCGTGTCAGGTTCAGCTTGGCCTCTGTTTGCCAGCTTCAAGGGTGACACCCTGCCTTTATTATTTTATTTTATTCTATTTTAATCATTCTATTTTACTTTTATTTTATGTTATTATTTTATATTTTATTATTTCTATTCCCATTTTATTTCGCTTTATTTTAGTGTATTTTATTATTTTATTTTAATCATTCTATTTTACTTTATTTTATGTTATTTCATGTTTTGTTATTTCTATTACTATTTTATTTCTCTTTATTTTATTTTACTATCTTATTTATTTTATTTTAGTCATATTTTACTTTATTTTGTATTATTTTAATCATTCTATTTTACTTTGTGTTATTTCAATCATTCTATTTATTATTTTGTTATGCGATTTTATATTTTATTATTTCTGTTATCATTTAATTTTGCTTTATTCTATTCTATTTATTTTTATTTTAATATTTTTTACTTTACTTTATACTTTAATTTTACTTTAATTTTACTTTACTTTATATTTATTTTAATATATTTTACTTTATTTTATTTTAATCATATTTTACATTATTTTGTTATTTTATATTTTAGTAACTCAATTATCATTTTATTTCACTTTATTTATTTTTGATTCTATTTTATTTATTTATTACTTTCTGTTATTGCCATTTTCTTTTATATTTTATTTTATTTTCAGATCGCTTGCAACTTAACCACTTACCGTTTCGTGACCATTTGAAGTTACAACATCAATGAAAAAAAAAGTGATTAAGGGTCCGTTTTTCACAGCATCTCCCTGGTCACATTCTTGTTTTGATGTAGCTTTTTTAAAAATGTTTTGATTGTTTTGTGGTTTTTGTCTGGTTTTTTTTTTCTCAATTTGTTTTCTGTAGGACTTTTTGATTGGCGTTTTTGTATTTTGTATTTTAATCTTGTTTTTGAATAAAATAAAAATATAGATTAAAAAAAATTCATAGGGTTGGCAACTGGCATGTACTTATGACAGTTGCAGTGTCCCGGGGGTCACGTGATCTCCTTTTGCGACTTTCGGACAAACATAGTCAGAAGCCAGATTCACTTAACAACCACACATAACAGAATAACAAGAGTTGGAGGTCTTCTAGCCCAACCTCTGGCTCAAGTAGGTAATGTTATATCCTTTCAGACAAATGGTGGTCAAATCTCTCTTTTTTTTAAAAAAATATGTTCCTAACTGAACAACGGCAGCGATTTGCATAATGACCGTGGCAAGTAAGGTCCTAAAATGGCTCAAAACTCACTTCTCTTGCTTAAGCGCAGACATCCCGGGCTCAATTGTAATCTGGCTTCTCCATCATCAGAAGATCGCAAAGGGGGATCGGGTGACCCCAGAACACGGCAACTGACATAAGTACATGCCAGTTGCCGAGCCTCTGAGCTTTGATCATGTGACCACGGGGAGGCTGCAACGCTCATAGGTGTGAAAAAGAAATACCATGTTTCCCCGAAAATAAGACCCTGTCTTATGATTTTTTTTCCCCATCAAAAAAAATAGCCACCAGGTCTTATTTTCAGGGGATGCCATCCACTGACTAACCTCACATACGTGCGTCGTCCCGGGCCTCCTTTTCGCTGTCCAAGGCCTTCAGGAACTTCTTCTGCAGCCACAAAGGTTTTCCTGAAGGCCTATAAGAGAGCTCTGGATCGATCCTGAGCTTTGTTATCAGCTCCAGAGGCCTTCAGGATAAGCCTTGCCAGCCTTGCCGGCTGCAGAAGAAATGGGCCGCTGAGGCAGGTGTCAGAGGGTGCGAGGCCTGGATACACCTGTCCAAAGGTAAGTAGTCGGGCAGCTCCACCCCATCCCCATCATAGCTTAATATTTAAGAGTGGACGGGGTCTTAATTAGGGCTTATTTTGGGAGGTAGGGCTTATATTGGGCGCACGTGTAAAAAAAATGAAGCTAGGCCTTACTTTCAGGGTAGGTTGTATTTTTTGGGAAAACAGGCTATAACTTATTATTTTTTTCAGTGTCCTTGTAACTTCAAATGGCCATTAAACAAACGGTTGTAGGTTGAGGATGACCTATGACCACGAAGGTCATCTAGTCCAGCTCTTCCTCAGGGGAAGTGAGATTTGGGACAGAGGGGCCACTGAGCATCTATTGAAGAACATCAGTGAGGCCACCCCCTTCGTGGCTGTGGTCCTCTTCTGATTGCTTTTCCCCCAATGGGAGACCCGCGACCCTCCACACCCTGCACGCCCCCTGCCCCTCCCCACCCCCGGTCCTGCATTGCGGGGGGAGGGGCGGGCTCTTCCAGTAAAAGCCGCCCCCCTCTGATGTCCTTGTAGTTATCTCGAAAGACGCCAGGAGCCCCAAACCCTTTGTCTTCACCATCCATTCTCAGCAGATGACCCACCCATCCCAGTCGCTGGATGTCGCCACGGATACTCTGGAGGAGCTGAACGACTGGGTGGCCAAGATCCGAGAGGTCACGCAAAACGCAGACGCTAGGGTGAGTCCTCCTAACGGACATTCCCAAGGTTATCTCGACGAGATGGTAACGCGGGGTATTCTGGCTGGGCAAAATCCTTCCTGGGAGAGCCGGATTGATGACTCCTGGCCCATGAAAGGGTTCTGTTGGACAGTCTGATTTATGATACACCCAGAGGAGGTGCGGTGGGGAAACAGGGACAATTACGTATCTCAGGCATCCTGGTGTCAGGATGCCGGCGGTTTCCCTCATTTAATTCATGAGTCTCGAGCCAAACTTCCAAGACTTCTAAAGTATTTATTGGGAGTTGACATGTCCGGCACTGCCTGGGTGTAACCGACTCTTGAGATGCGTCATGTTCAGAGTTTTGCAGTGTTAATTCAGTGCCAGGAAAATAAATACAGATGGCTGAGGCTTCATTTAACCTCTTTATAAACCGCCGACGATGGTTTTGAAGAAGAAAGGACCTTACAGACAGTCACAAAAAATACGGTTTTATTATAATTGTTTTCCCTACTCTTTCCCCCCGCTTCCCTTCCCTTTCCCTCTTTCCTCTCTCAAGCCTCCCTCTCTTTCCCGCTTGGCCTATGCCAAGACCTGTTTGTCTTTTTGTTGTGTAGAATTTGTAGCTGTGTTGTTGTTTTTTAAAAGTAAAATTAATAAAGTTTTTTCTAAAAAAAAACAAAAAACATCTTTATAAACATCATCAGTAGATTTTACAAACCAGTTGTAGATTTCTCTAACACGGAGCAAACTCAGACAGAAACATGTTGCAAGTTCAGAGCAGAGCTCCAGACTTCAGCAAGCAAGCAAGCAAGTTAATCTTTTACTTTAGTTCAGCAAGAGGAGAGAAATAGTTTCATTTTCAACAGACTCGGAGCTCAACAGAGCTGCAGAACTGCAGATCTTAATAAAGAGCCACGCCTAGGCTACTTCTAGTTTCAGTTTCCAAACAGTTCTCATTGGCTGACTTAGTTGCTGTGGCTATTCATTGGCTGACCTTGTTATCACGCTCTGTTCCAGTTCATGAATATCCTGTGACACATCATTCATTGTCACCCTTGACCCTGGTTTCCCCCACGGGTTCTATCATAATTCATATCCTCCAATGGGACACCTCCATAGCCCAGAGTCGTCCATCATGCTCTCCTGTTAGAATTTTGCACAGCAGAAGCTTCGGTCACCTAGTGACTATCTTTGAAAACATTTATGGAATGCGCGTTCGGTTTGCAAGCTGCCGCACTGCTCCTCCCTCACTTTCTGTTGGCAACTCTTAAAAAGACCAAAGAAATATTTTGTGAGTTGACAGTCGGTTTGTTGTCAGGATTCCAGCGATCGCCCTAATTCAATCGTGAGCCTCGAGCCAAACTTCAAAAAACATCAAAAGAGTTTATTAGGAGCGACACGCTGGCATGACCTGCATGAAGCTGACTCCGAGAAACCTCATTGACAATCGCCTATGACCCTCTTCCCCCACCCCCCACCCCCTCTGGGTGTATCAACATTCAGATGGCGCAATGAAACACGTTCATGGGCTAGGCGTTGTCAATCACGCTCTCCAAAGGAGGATTTTCCTGCCCAGAATACCCGGTTGCCACAGTTACAATCTTTGTAAAATAAGCTTGGAATGTTCATTTGCTGTTTGCTCCTTAAGGGTCCTTCCCCCTCCCCCCCCATTTCATACGGCAACTTAGAAACCAGCATAGGAATGTTTTACAAGTTGACCCTCCTGCTTGGAAGATCCGGTCCCTCAAGTTTTGGGGTTGGCCCCACCAAGTGCCTGTTCGAAGTTACGGAGTCTGAACGGCTTTTGGAAAGTCGGTTCTGGGGTCAGGATGCGATGGAATAGGACTTGGGGTGCATCCAAGGGCCTTTTTCTGCCTCTGTTGGCCAGGGAGCCTGATGGGAGAAGACAGAGTAACAGAACAAACAGAATTTGAAGGGAGCTTGGAGGTCTACTCGTCCAACTTTCTGCTCAGGCAGGAAACTCTACACCAGGGGTCTTCAAACTTGGCGGCGTTAAGACTTGTGGACTTCCAACTCCCAGAATTCCTCCTCCTCCAGTCATGTTAGCTCAGGAATTCTGGGAGTTGAAGTCCACAAGCCTTCAACTTGCCAAGTTGGAAGACCCTTGCTCTATTCTGTCTGTCTGTCTCTCTCCTATTCTGTTATGTTCTGTTCTGTTCTATTCTATTCTATTCTATTCTATTCTATTCCTTCCAATATTCTATTCTATTCTATTCTATTCTATCCGTCTTTCTATCTATTCTACCTCTGTCTGTCTGTCTGTCTGTCTAAAGGTTTCACTTCCCATATGAGAAGCTTCTACAGTTCTCCAGAATATACAATTACATTACTTCAGAACTGAAGGAAGCCTCTTGGATGGGAAGCGAAACCTTTTCAAGGCAACAAAAAAAAAAAACAGGAAAGTTTTTGGGAAAAGCACCTTTGGGACAACCATGACCTGTATGATGGAGACTTCCCGTAGATTCCCATATAGAATAAAGAGAATAGAATAGATGTATCTTTTCTTTCATGTACACGGAGAGCATTTGCACCAAGACAAATTCCTTGGGTGTCCAATCACACTTGGCAAATAAAGAATTGTATTCTTTCTTTCTTTCTTTCTTTCTTTCTTTCTTTCTTTCTTTCTTTCTTTCTTTCTTTCTTTCTTTCTTTCTTTCTTTCTTTCTCTTTATCTATCTATCTATCTATCTATCCTATCTATCCTATTTCTCTCTTTCTCTCTATTCTATCTCTCTTTATCTATTTCAGGGGTCTTCAAACTTGGCAGCTTTTAAGACTTGTGGACTTCCAACTCCCAGAATTCCTCCTCCTCCAGTCATGTTAGCTCAGGAATTCTGGGAGTTGAAGTCCACAAGTCTTAAACTGGCCAAGGTTGAAGATCCTTGTGTTAGAGTAATACAAGAACAGGAAATGCATCACAGGAACAATAGAGATGAAACCTGGAGTGGCAATGTGATACAGGAAATCACTCCAATAGAGGGGAATGATAGAGCTGCATATAAGATAGAGCAGGGGTCTTCAAACTTGATAGCTTTAAGGCTTATGGACTTCAACTCCCAGAATTCCTCCTCCTCCAGTCATGTTAGCTCAGGAATTCTGGGAGTTGAAGTTCACAAGTCTTCAACTTGCCAAGTTTGAAGACCCTTGATCTATTCTATCTATCCTATTTTTTTCTATGTATTCTACCTTTCTTTATCTACTCTATATATCTATTCTATCTATCTTTCTCTCTCTCTCCCCCTCTATCTATTCTACCTCTCTTTCTCTATGTATCTATTCCAGGGGTCTTCAAACTTGACAGCTTTAAGACTTGTGGACTTCCAACTCCCAGAATTCCTCCTCCAGTCATGTTAGCTCGGGAATTCTGGGAGTTGAAGGTCCACAAGTCTTAAACTGGTCAAGTTTGAACACACTTGCTCTACACGATTCCAGACAAATGGCTGTCTAAACTCCTCCAGCGTTGGAGCACCCACAACTTCTGGTAGCAAGTTGTTCCGCCGGTTAATTTTTCTTGCTGTGAGGAAGTTTCTCCCTAATTCTAGGTTGGTTCTCTCCTTGGTTAGTCTCCATCCATGGCTTCCTGTCCTGCCTTCAGGATGACACCCCAACTCACCCCATTCTTTATGGCAGCCCCTTAAATACTGGAAGATGCTATCATGTCGCCCCCAGTCCTCCTTTTCATTAAACGAGACCTATCCAATTTCTGCAACCGTTCTTCGTATGCGATAACTGAATCACAGAGTCGGAAGGGACCTTGGAGGTCTTCTAGTCCAACCCCTTGCTCAAGCAGGAGACCTTATACCATTTCAGACCAACGGTGCTCCAATCTCTTCTTAAAAACTTGCAGTATTGTAGCATTCGCAACTTCTGGTGGCCAGCTGTTCCACTGGTTAATTGTCCTCCCTGTTAGGAAATTCCTCCTTAATTCCCAGTTGCTTCTCTCCTTGACGAGTTTCCATCCGTTGCTTCTCGTAGTGCCTTCGGGTGTTTTGGAAAATAGTTTTTCTTCGGGGCAGCCCCTGAGAGATCGGAAGACTGCTCTCATGTCTCCCCAGATCCTTCTCTTCATTAAACTAGACGTACCCAATTCCTTGCAACCGTTCTTTGTATGTTTCAGCCTCCAGTCCCCTAATTCTCTTTGTTGCTCTTCTCTGCACTCTTTCCAGAGTCTCCATATTTTTGTGTGTGTGTGTGGGGTGGAGTACCATAGTGAGTAAAACTGGAGGCAGGATTCCAAGTGTGGCCTTGCCAAGGCTTTTTTATATGGTAAAGACCGGCTCCAAATATCTCAGCTGGGCCTCTTCCCTCTGCAAGTCTCCAAAATATAATTCGTTCCTCCTCTCAGAGTCTGGCCCACCGTTTTCGAAAAAAAAAATTGTCCAGGCAGTTCTAGGTGTCCTTCAAGACACGCCCGTCCTTTTTAATCTTCAGAGACAGGACCTGAAGTCATTGTGGGTTTGGGAGAAGAATTAACGTGGAAGAACAACACGTTGGGACATTTTTTTTTTGCTCTGTATGTGCCGCCTGTGTATGGCGGGGTGGAATAGATGCTCTCCAGGTTACCACTGATCGGGATCTGTTTGTCTCATGTGCAGATGCAGGAAGGGAAGATTATGGAACGGAGGAAGAAGATCGCCCTGGAGTTGTCGGAACTGGTTGTTTATTGCCGTCCAGTGCCCTTTGATGAGGAGAGTAAGTTGTTATGTCCTTTCGTCCCGACTTTGCTTCAAATCAGGCTGACCTGAGGCTCAGGTGGGGTTCTGTTTATTTACTAGCTCGATACTCGTGCTTCGCTATGAAACTATGTGGTTGGGCTTAGTTTTTTTTGGGAGGAAAATCAGGGGGGAAAAATTCTGCCTCTGCCTGCCAGCATCCATCGGTATTCATCTGGCTAGCGTCCTGTCAGTGTGTCAGAGAGAGTGGAGGGCTGCTTGGAAACTGAAGCAGTATTTGCTGTGTGAGCAAGAAGGAGACAGCAAGGAGCCTGGGCGTGGCTTAGCTCAGTGGCCCCCAACCTTTTTTGTGCCACGGCCTGGTACCGGCATCACAAAATGATCCGCGGCCCGGTACCGGCATCAGCACGCATGACAAGGCAAGGCGAGCCAAGCGACCGGCCAGCCAGCCATCCCCTGCTTCTCCCCGCCACCTTTCAACTCCTCCTTTGTACCTTTGTCGATGGGCTTCGCTTCGGGACGGTCGCTCGGCTCGCCTTGCCTTGGGTGCTGAAAGAATCCTCGCGCCTGAGTTTCGTTCGAAGCCCCCCCCCTTCGATGAAACTAAGGCGCAAGGATTCTTTCAGCACCCCAAACGCCGCTTTCCAACCAGAAAAGCTCACCCGGAAGCACTTTCTCGTCAAACAAGATGGCGGCGCCCAGCAAACCGGCGGCCCGGTAGGAAATGTTCCAAGGACCGGTACCGATCTGTGGCCCGGTGGTTGGGGACCCCTGGCTTAGCTCAACTGTTCTGTACTGAAGCGGCTTGGGGCTGTGAAACTGAAAGTGAAACTCCTCTCCTCCGCTTGTGTTTGCATTTGGAAGAGCTTTCTTTTCAGGAGGGGAGGGGGAGTAGAACTCCTTAGCATCAGAGTGTGTTAATTGCTGTAGAAGAAATACTAATGAAATACTAATGATCCGAGGGTCTTTTTGAAAAATCCTTTCTTAGTGAGCCCCTAGAAGCCAAGAGGAACATACGTGCCAAATTTCAAGTTTGTAGGCTTTTTACGGTCCTGGAGATTTTGTGATGAGGCGTGAGTGGCGTTTCGCTTTTATAAGGATAGATTTAGCATACGGCATCTACAGACATCATCCAATCACTGATACAGGCAGTCTTACAACCACAATGGAGCCCAGAATATCCATTGCTGCAGCTGCTAATCCCCTTTTGCGACCTTCTGACAAGCAAAGTCTGGAACGGTCCAGGGTCTCCTGCTTGAGCAGGGGGTTGGACTAGAAGACCTCCGAGGTCCCTTCCAGCTCTGTTCCAATCGAGCAATTGGAGCCAGAAAGGGGAAGCCAGATTCCCTGATAGCAACCAGATTGCTAACTTGCCAAGTGCAGCGATTCCCTTCACAGCCGTGGAAAGGAAGGCCGTAACACAGGGGCAAAACTCACTCAGCAACCGTCCCGCTTAGCAACGGTAATGTCGAGACTTGGCTGTGGTTGTAAGTCGAGGACTTCCCGATATTCCCACTCTGCAGGGGGTGGCACGCTGAGCCGTGGAGGATCCGTATTCAGGACAGCTGACCTTCTTGCTCCGTTTTCTTTCCCAGAGATCGGCACGGAGAAAGCCTGTTACCGGGACATGTCTTCCTTCCCGGAGACGAAGGCCGAGAAATACGCCAACCGCAGCAAGGGGAAGAAATTTCTGCAGTACAACCGGCGCCAGCTCAGCCGCGTCTACCCCAAGGGGCAGCGCCTCGACTCCTCCAACTACGACCCCTTGCCCATGTGGATCTGCGGCAGCCAGTTGGTTGCCCTTAACTTCCAGACTCCCGGTAAATTCGTTTTAATCTTGAGTGGGTTGGATCGGGGCGGGTGGTGTCTCCAAACGTAGCCCCTTGAAAGACTTGTGGACTTGTGAGTCCCAGAATTCCTCAGCCAGCCTGCGTTCTGACCCAACCTGGTTCCAACTAAGTAACTCTGACAGAAAATAGCCTGGCCAAGTTGTTGTTCAAGGCTGCCAAAAACCCACAGATAAGAAAATAGTGACAAGAGTTTTCAAATACTAACTACAGTATAATGTCCATGAGGCTGAGTTTCAGAACGTCTTTGCCTTCTGCAAAGAACGCTTCTTCAAACCTGGCTTTTATCCTCTGGAAGGAGGGGCCGTGACCTTGCAGCCTTACTCCCGAGTTGCCTGTGCTGCTGTAACTGCTCTCTCCTACGAGCAATCCTACGCGCGCTTGGCACAGGCTCCTCGGGAACCTCCTCGTCGCTGCTGCCAGCCCCCACATTCTCCGAAGGCAGCAGTCCACTCCCTGAGGGTCCTGGCCCCTCATCTGAGTCCTCGTTCTCCTTAGCTGTCTGCACCTGCTGCCAGCTAACCACAACAGCCTGCTACAATGGTCACAAGGGTGAGAAATGGTCGTAAGTGGCTCTTTTTCCAGTGCCGTGGTACCTTGGAACAGTCACTAAGTTGAGGACTACCTATACTTCATTGTAAAGGCTAAATTCACAGAGTCTTGCAGGTCTGAGAATGCAAATCTCTCACCGTCTCTTTTTACAGCCTGATAAACGAGTGAGAAACCTTTCTGGGTTTCTTCCTCTACCTGTTATACAGCTGCAGGCTATGCGGTCTCTTCTCTGGCTGTTCCCTAGATCAGGGGTCGCTCACCTCTTGGACCTCGGGGGCCAGCAAACTCATCCTTTTAAATCCCACGGACCAGAGACCCCCTGGGAAAATCCCCCCAAAAAGTCTGCAGGAAAATCGCCCACCCCGTTTTCCTACCGATCGATCGTTCTTTATTTGGGATCGCAGGATACCATCTCCTGCTCCGTTCTCGGGGGGAGAGAGAGAGAGGGAGAGAGAGAGAGAGACTTTTAGCTTCATGCAAGGAAAGCAGCAGAAGCTGCAGAAGTCTTTCTTTCTCTCCCCCAAACTCTGCCAGAAATGGGTCTTTTGTGTCGGCGCAGCCTCTCGGAGCAGGAGGCCTTGCAGGGTCCCAAAGACTCATTTCTGGCGGAGTTCGGGGGAGAGAAAGAAAGACTTCGGCTGCTTTCCTTGCGTGCAGCCAAAAGCAGAAGAAGAAAGAAGCGGAAAGAAGCAGCCCGGTGGCCAGGCCAGGCGCGTGGAGCACATGGGGCAAGTTCCCTCCCCTCCTCCCTTTGCCCCCTCCCCTTATTACCTTGTGTTGTGTGCAATGCAAGTGATGCAAGCCTTGTGTTCCCGCAGCCATGTGGGCGGCGCAGCCTTGTGTTCCCGCACAGCCTGGATTAATTGCTTTGGGGGGGACATTTCTCTGCAGACCAGCAAAATTTTCTCAACGGACCACCAGTGGTCCCTGAGATAGCCTCTCTTCCCTTGCCTCCCAAGGCCTTTCCCGCACACCCTTATGTTCTCCAACGGCCCCGTGTCCCCTCCTCTGACCTCATGGGGTCCCCTTCCCGCTGTTCTTTCCCCTGAGTCCCAATTTCTCCCTCCTTCCAGACAAACCGATGCAGCTGAACCAGTCGCTCTTCATGTTGGGCGGGCGCAGCGGCTACGTCCTGCAGCCGGACCTGATGCGGGACGACCTCTTTGACCCTTTCGACAAGAGCAGCCTGAGGCACGTGGAGCCCATCACTGTCCAGTTGCAGGTCAGTCAGCTGGGACCTCGCGGGAGGCCTCCCGAGGTGGGTCTTCAGCAGGTTCGGACCAGTTCTGGAGAACCGGGAGCGGAAATTTTGAGTATTTTGGAGAACCAGCAAATTTTGGCCACCCCTCTGACTGGCCCCGCCAACCCCCCATCTCTCCTCTGCCTCCCATTGAGTCCCAGCTGATCGGCTGGGTCTCCTTTGGTTGCCCTGCACAGGAGAACGGAGCTGGAAAGCAGGTTAGTGGGATGCGGTAGGAATGGGGATTTTGCAGTAACCTTCCCCTGCCAGGCCCACCAAGCCACGCCCACC
Source organism: Pseudonaja textilis (assembly GCF_049901715.1). Taxonomy (NCBI): domain Eukaryota; kingdom Metazoa; phylum Chordata; class Lepidosauria; order Squamata; family Elapidae; genus Pseudonaja; species Pseudonaja textilis. The sequence continues at coordinate 198,551,652 of NC_141992.1, read as the reverse complement.
AAGTCTCGCCCAAAGAACTGGCAGTAAAAAAATTTGAATCCCAATGGATGGATGGATAGAGAGAGAGAGAGAGATTGAGAGAGGATGGATGGATGGGTAGGTAGGTAGGTAGGTAGGGGTAGATATAATTAGGTTGAGAGAAAAAGAGATGGTAGATGGATGGATGGATAAGTAGGTAGGTAGATGTAAGTAGATTGAGAGAGAAAGAGAGATGGTAGATGGATGGATGGATGAAAGAGATGATGGATGGATGGATGGATGGATGGATGGATGGATAAGTAGGTAGATATAACTAGATTGAGAGACAGAGAGAGATGGTAGATGGATGGATGATAGATATGATGGATGGATGGTAGGTAGGTAGGTAGGGGTAGATATAATTAGGTTGAGAGAAAAAGATGGTAGATGGATGGATGGATAAGTAGGTAGGTAGATGTAAGTAGATTGAGAGACAGAGAGAGAGATGGTAGATGGATGGATCGATGATCGAGAGAAAAAGGATGGATGGATGGATAAATAGGTAGGTAGATGTAAGTAGATTGAGAGAGAGAGAGAGAGTGGTAGATGGATGGATCGATGATCGAGAGAAAAAGGATGGATGGATGGATAAGTAGGTAGGTAGATATACGTAGATTGAGAAAGAGAGAGAGATGGATGATAGGGAAAGAGATGATGGATGGATGGATAAGTAGGTAGATATAAGTAGATTGAGAGAGAAAGAGAGATGGTAGATGGATGGATGATAGAGATGATGATGGATGGATGGATGGATGGATAAGTAGGTAGGTAGATATAACTAGACTGAGAGACAGAGAAGATGGTAAATGGATGGATGGATGATCGAGAGAAAAAGGATGGATGGATAAGTAGGTAGGTAGATATACGTAGATTGAGAAAGAGAGAGATGATGGATGGATGGATGATAGAGAAAGAGATGATTGAGACCTGATTGGCTGGATCTTCTTTGGTTGCCCTGCACAGAGAACAGAGCTGGAAAGCAGGTTAGTGGGGTGGGGAGGGAAGGGGGATTTTGCAGTATATCCTTCCCCTGCCACGCCCACCCAGCCACGCCCACAGAACCGGTAGTAAAAAAAGTTTGAATCCCACCACTGGGATGCCTCCCTCTGCCCCCTCTGGCTTGGCTACCCCTTTTGAGGGTCCTGCCTTGCCCGCCTAACCCACCCCGTTCTTCCTCCCCTCCAGATCTTAGGGGCCCGGCACCTGCCCAAAAATGGCCGCAGCATCGTTTGCCCGTTTGTGGAGGTGGAGGTGTGCGGCTCGGAATTCGACAACAGCAAAAACAAGACAGATGTCGTAGGTAGGAAACCGGGAAATGGCCCGGCGTCTTGTGGGTCGGTCCGAACGCAACCAACGCTTCCAAGACCCCGGGGACGCGTCTGAACCGAGTTTGGAGAGGGAGGCTTACGTTGCCTCTGAACCTTCTCTTTCACGGAGCCACACCTTGCCCAGGTGCCCCAGGTTATCGCCTGGAGACACCTCGATCCACTGAGCCAATTCAGAAACGCGGAAGGTCCCCCAGGCTGGGACAGACAGATGAGTCCTATTTCGGGGTGGGCTGCTCTGGGTTCGCAAATTAACGTGGTTTTTATTTATTTTTATTTTTTATTTTTATTTTTTGGTCCTTTCCACTCAGCCGACAACGGCCTCAACCCCCTCTGGCTACACAAGCAGTTTATCTTCGACATCAACAACCCGCAGTTTGCCTTTCTCCGCTTCGTGGTTTATGAGGAAGACATGTTCAGTGACCCCAACTTCTTGGCCCAGGCTACCTTCCCCGTCAAAAGCCTCAAAACAGGTACCTGGCTTGGCCCCTCCCATTCCCCCGTCCCACCCCTCGCGAAATTCGCATGTTCCCCCCCCCCAGTATGTGAGCGGTGGGTTCCAGGGGCTTGGGATTCAAAGATTTTTACCCACCAGTTCGGTGGGGGTGGCTTGGCCCACACTTTGCATGCGTGTGCCAAACACGCTGTCGGGGCTCCGAAAAATCCACCCTCGTTCAAATCCTGAGTCCATAGCCCCCATGTTGGTGAACCTGTGGAACGCATGTCAGAAGTAGCGCACGGAGCCATTCCCCGCCCCCCACCTCCCACCCCGGCACGCGAGAGGTCGCCTGGAAGAGCCCCACTGCGCATGCACACTGCCGCCAGACAGCTGATTGTCGGGTATCTGGCGCCCAGGCGCAGGGGGCGGGGGGTGCAGGGGAGACGCATGCGCAGAAATGCGCTGTGTTCTGTATTCTGTGCAGTGGTAGATGTTGTCTTCTGTACAGATGCAGATAGATAAAAGTCAACAAAACATCCATGCAAAGTCTTTATTATTGGTTCATCAGGCATCCTCATAACTCACATTTGTAACAAAGTTCTTCTTAATGTTCAATCCTTTGCATAGCTGTCTTGTGGGTAAAAAGATGGTTATCTCCTTATATTCCTTATTCCTCCCACCTCGTAGCGGTGAGTTCAGGCAAGCTTGAAGAAACCTCCCCCGACCCATCGAGGGTCCATTGAGTGACCAATCAGGACTACAGATGTGGTCATGTGACAGGGACTACATTTCCTAGGATACCTGAACTACATTTACCATGATGCATTCCCTTAAGGGGACAGCTCCCAATTGCCAACTGACTCTCCAATTCCCATACACAGGCTGGACAGCACGCGCAGCGCTTGCAGGGGTGTCTCGCACACATGCGCAGAGGCGGATGGCGTGCGAGGGGGGATCGCGCATGAGTGGCGGCACATGATTATTGGCAGGGGAGCCAAAAAAGGTTAGCCACCACTGCTGCAGACGCATCTCAGAGTAAAAAAAAAATAAAGAAAAGGATTTACTAGGAGCGAACATGCCGGTGCTGCCTGGGTGCAGCCGACTCTGAGACACATCATTCATTTCCCCCTTGAGCTTGGTCTTCCCCCCACACACCCCCGTGGATGTATATTCTCCAATGGGACCCATCCGTAGCCAAGAGTCATCAATCATGCTCTCCAATTAAGATTTTTGCCGGCAGAAGCTCCAGTCATCTAATCAGTCTCTGAAGAAAATATGAATGGAATGGACTTTCGATTCCACACTGCCGCCTTCTCTTTGAAACTCCATCCCCCCTTCTTTCTGTTGACAGCTATAAAACGTATATACAAAATGTTTTAGGAGTTGACACTGGCAACATCAGTCATACAATGGGGCAAAATTCCCTTAACGAACGTCTCGCTTAGCAACAGAAATTTGTGGGTAGTCCTCGGTCTACAGATAGTCTTTGAGGACTACCTGGAGATCATTTGCTTGGCTTTGGGAGTTTATCGTCCACCTTTGTCCACAGGCTACCGGTCGGTGCCGTTGAAGAACAGCTACAGTGAGGATCTGGAGTTGGCTTCTCTGCTGCTCCACATTGAAATCATCAACGCCAAGGTGAGTTTTGGGGTCCTTCCAGAAAAGGCATCAGGCGTGGCAGCCTCTGAGTCGGAGGCTGAAAAGGGTTGGGCTGCCGTGTCCTGAAAGAGGAGACCACAGGGGGATTGTAGTTGTTTTGACCGAGGCTTCCCAAGATCATGAAGCCGGCTCCTCATTCCAGTAAGACTCCTTTTATTTAGTTTAAACTGAACTCCTCTCCAGCAAAACAGTCTTTCGTGAGATTTCACAACTCCAGACCTTTATCAGGCTGGGAGTTGCCAGGCCGATATCTTCCAGACGCCACGCTGTAGCAGCAATTACTTGGCAAGAAGTCAGGAACAAACCTTCACACTAATTAAACGAACTAATTGTCTCCTGCAAACACCACTCCCCTTTCACTCCTCTTGATTCCCTCTGGGAGAGCCCATTCTCTGTCCACCTGTGGCTTTACTCCTGGGTCGACCCTTGTTCCTTAGCTGTTCCCTTCCTCTGGCAGCTCTGCGCGTGCGCACACTGGGAACAGGCTCCAATTGTTCTTCTTCCTCACTGATCTCCAACTCCAAAGGGAGCTGATAACTGTCGAATGGCCCTGGCCCCATCTCTGCTTCCGACACAGAGCCCTTGTCCGAGCCTTCTCCAGACTCCAGGACTGGCCCAGGTTCCTCCTCAACCTCCTCACTGTCCGAGTCTCCAACCAGCTCTGCTGGCGGGCCCCTAGAACATCTGACAAGGTTCTCTTCCAGGTCTGGGCAAGACGCAAACCAAGGAAGACCTAGCCACCTGGAAGTACTTTTCTCTCTCTTGCAGGAAGAAGACGATGAGAACTTGTATTCCTCCATCCAGCAACTCCGGGACCGGGCGAACGAGCTCTCCAACCAGGTGTCCAACCTGGAGCACAGCAACAATTGCGACGTGCGTTACCAGCAACGGCTGGATGAGCTGAGGTTGGCTCAGGAGCAACTCATGGAGCTGACCGAAGCACGCAACAGGAAGTAAGTGGCCGCTGGCAGTCTTTCCGGTGGTAAATTTACCAAGAGGGTAACTCTGTTGTAGTTTGCGGGGGCTTCTCCGTAGCTCTGCTTTCTAGGAGGTGGGGTGGGTAACTTTCGCCCCATTAGCAACCCGCAAAGAGGGTGGGAGGGAAGAGGAATCGGACTGGGGAATAATCCATCCAAGGGCCCCTGGTTGTTTTCCTGCAAATGTCTCAAGAGCCAAGTAGGTAACGTCATCCATACCAGCAGGAGGAGGGCTTGCAGGGGCGGGGTGGAGGGGAGGAAGAGGAGGGGGAGAAGGAGGAGGAGGAGAACTGAGGGGTCCTTGGTGCTCTCTGAGCTTGGTGGTTTTCTTACAAACGTCTCATTATCCAACTAGGGAGTATCTTCAGTACTAGAAGGAAGTGGGGTTTGTGGGGAGAGGAGGAGGAGTGAGAGGAGGAGAGAGGAGGAGGAGGAGGAGGAGAGGGGAGGAGGAGGAGGAGGAGGACTGAGGGGTCCTTGGTGAGAAGAAGAGAGAAACTCACTAACAACGCTCTTGGAGCAGGGGATTGGACTAGATAACCTCCGAGGTCCCTTCCAGCCCTGGATTGCTGTTTCAAAGCATCCCCTGAAGCTGCATTTAGTGCCAGGGTTTGGGGTCCCTCCTTCCTCTCCTTTTTCCTCTCCCTCCTCTATCCATCCATCCATATCTCATTCATTTTCCCTTCCCGCCCTCTTTCTTTCTCTTCCTTTCTCCCTTCCGTCCCTCCCCTTTTTTCTCCCTTCCTTCCTTCCTTCCTTCCTTCCCGGCTTTCTTTCTCCCATCCCTCCCTTTCTTTTTTCTTTCTCCCTCCCTTCCCTCTTCCTTTCTTTCTTCCCCTCCCTTTCTTTCTCCCATCCCTCTCCTCCTTTCTTTTTTTCCTTTCTCCCTTCCCTCCCTTTTTTCTTTCTTTTCTTCCTTCCTTTCCTCCTCTACTTTTTTCTCCCATCCCTCCATTTTCTTTCTCCCTTCCTTTTTCTTTCTCCCATCCCTCCCTCCCTTTTTCTTCTTTCTTTTTCTTCCTTCCTTCCTTTCCTTTCTTTCTCCCTCCTCCTTCCTTTCTCCCATCCCTCTCCTTCTTGCTTTCTTTTTCTTCCTTCCTTCCTTCCTTTTCTCTCCTCTCTCTCTCTCTCTCTCTCTTTCTTTCTTTCTTTCTTTCTTTCTTTCTTTCTTTCTTTCTTTCTTTCTTTCTTTCTTTCTTTCTTTCTTTTCACCACATACCCCCCTCTCCCGGTGCCCCATTTTGGGCCTCAGAGGCCTCCCTGCACTTACCTGGGAGCCAGAACCAGGCGTGTGGGGACACCTGGGAAGGACAGGGCGGGGCCAGCTGGTCTTCGGAACTACCGCTTCGCTGAACTGGATGTAAAATTAACACCTGGTTCGCCTGAACTGTCCCGATCCGGCTGAATCCCGCTGCTGCGTCTGACCATCCCTCTCGTGTTCGTGTTCTTTTTTTTTCCAACGCAGGTTGATGGAGAAGAAGAAGCGAGACCGTCAGTTGGCCAACAAGCGTAACTGAGCGGCACCTGACTTTCCTGGTGAGAGATCGTGGCATCTCTTCCTCCAACCTTCCAAGAGACATCCTTCAGGCCCACCAAATCCTGCCTGCTGCGGGGACCACGGCCGCAGGGACAAGGCAGGAGTCCTCCGGGCGTAGAAAGCCGGAATCCCGGCCTAGCGTTTTTTCACCCTCTGGTGAAACAGGCCGGCTCAACCCTTCCTTGCGTCGGAGAGCTGCCGTTCTCACCGTCATTCTCTTCTTCGACGACGTTGCATCGGGGCTCCGTCTTAATCCATGTTTCTCCTCCTCCCCACCCCCAAAATTCCTGGTGGATCGGGAAGACGAGGCTTCGTTATTATTATTATTAATTATTATTAATTATTATTCTTTTTTTTTTTTTTGGCTTTGGTGCAACTAAGGCAGTTAGCAAAGTGCCTCTAATCTAACTTTTCCCAGAGAATGTTGGTTTTGCACAGTAGAAATTCGAGGCGGGGCCAGCTCAGTGATGGGATTCAGCCGGTTCGCACTGGTTTGTGGGAACCGGTTGTTAACTTTCTGAGCGGTTTGGATGAACTGGTCGTTGGAAGAAATCGTTAGGGCGGAGAACCGGTTGTTAAGTGATTTGAATCCCACCACTGGGGCCAGATGAGAAGGAGCAGCGAGGGGGTGGGGGCAGAGAGATATGAGGGAGTCCCAGAAGATTGGCCTGCCGGATCCTAAAGGATCCCTTTAGCCACATTAGCTCTTGAGGGTCGAGGTGAGAGAAACAAGGATAAATTTCCCAGTGACCTTGCGTTCTGCTTTCCAGCCTTCCTTCCCATCCTAAATTCCAAATTGGTGCCAGAGGCGAAGTGCCACCCACCTCTCTCCGCAGATCATTGTGGTGCCCAGTGGGCAGCCTTGGGTGTATTTATTTATTTATTGTGGGGGGTATGGAAGAAAAAAAATAAATATCCCCCCTTCCCTACCAATAACCATCCCGGAAGCCTGCGGGAGCCGATACGGAGAAATGTCACTTTGAGAAAGAAATATTTTCGTTTTGCTATTCCATGTGGCCTCCTTTCCCTTGGGAACACCCCCTTTCTTCTTCCTTGAGGGTCACGTCAGGCAGGCATTATTTGGAAGCCAAGTCAGGGTCACCATGGAAAAGGGGAAGCGGACGCAGAGACGTGGCACCGGAAGAACGAAGCACGATCCCGGGTGCAAAGGATAGCCCATCGTCCTCTCCAGATTCTCTCTCAGGGGATTCCTCTCCACCACCACCCCCAAAAAAGGCCCTTGTCTTTTGGCTTCAGCCTTCAACTCTTCTTTAAAGGCATAATCTATATTTTTCTCTTCCTGTGATCTGCATTTGGTCTTAAGCAAGGAGCCTTCAAACTTGGCAGGTTTAAGACCGGTGGACGTCCAGCTCCCAGAATTCCTCAGCTAACATGACTGGAGGAGGAGGAATTCTGGAAGTCCACCAGTCTTCAAGCTGCCAAGTTTGAAGACCCCTGTTCATGACAATCATTTGTCTGCAAAAGTACAGGGTCTCCTGCTTGAGCAAGGGGTTGGACTAGAAGATCTCCAAGGTCCCTTCCAACTCTCTGATTCAGTTATCGCATACGAAGAATGGTTGCAGAAATTGGATAGGTCTACTTTAATGAAAAGGAGGACTGGGGGCGACATGATAGCATCTTCCAGTATTTAAGGGGCTGCCGTAAAGAATGGGGTGAGTTGGGGTGTCAACCTGAAGGCAGGACAGGAAGCCATGGATGGAGACTAACCAAGGAGAGAACCAACCTAGAATTAGGGAGAAACTTCCTAACAGCAAGAAAAATTAACATAATAAACCTGCTGAGAGTTGTAATTACCACTTAAAAAAAAAGAAATTATTATTCCACAGCAAGAACCGTAGTGAGAGTGTTAGAAACCAGAAAAATGCAACTTGCCAAGGAAGTTCCATCTCCAACTGGACGTGTTTGTGGTGAACCTCGGAGTGAGGTGCTAGGAAACCCAGAACAGGGTGCAAAACTCGTCTGGAGAAGTCTGGCATCCTTCAGGACTTAAAAAGTGGCCGCCAGGAAATACAGCAAGGCGAAGGTGGCACTTAGAACTTCTCAAAAGCTGGAGAACTTTCCTGCAATGTTTAGTTCTTGCAAAGCTGTTGGGTTTGGGTTTTTGTTTGTTTTGCTATCCTTGGACTTCCCTCTTTGTCCTACTTAAACCCCCCCCCCCACGGGGAGGAAGCAGCTGGTTGCACAGCTGTGAGTAGAGAACCGGCGCCCCTTTAAGCGAGCTCCTTGCGAAGGTCACACCTTGAGTCTCTGCTTTTAAAATGCAGTCGACCCCATGGACTTTTTAAGAACAAATAAAGAAATTAGCGGGCTCTGAAAGCGAGATACAAATCAATGCCCCCCTTTCTGGTGACTTTTGCGAGAGCAGCGAGTTCCAGTTGTGACTTTCGGTCTTGGGCTTCGTTTCCATGAGTGAAGAAGAATAAGGGATTAATGAAGGGAATAGTTAAACCGTGGAAGGGCTTGCCACCCCAAAAAATCGTGGGCGCTCCGTCCCTGGAGGTTTTCAAGAAGAGCCTGGATGATGTAAGTTCTCCTGCTTGAGCAGGGGGCTGGACTAGACAACCTCCAAGGTCCCTTCCAGCTCAGTTCTGTCCTAAAGGGAGTGGGCACCAGGGAAGCCTCAAGCAAAGGAGGAAAGGCTGACAAGGAAGCAAATTGGCAACCTAGGAGGACTGAGCGACCCGACAAGAAGACCGCAGCAATTCCTGGGCAGGGGGGGGGTCCTGCCAATCGCCCACTTCAAACTGCTCCCCCATTTTTCTTCCAGCAGAGGAACCCCTAAGAAGCACAAGAGAGTTGGCACACCAGCACTGTTGCAAGATCATGCCTCTCCCCTTTTTTTGGGGGCGTGCCACTCTGGGGTGGGATTCTGTTTCTTTCTATGAAAAAATAAATCTTATTTAGCCAGTATTTATAACAAAAGACGCCGTCCGCTTGAATTTCTCGCCTTTCCGCTCCCTCCTGTTGCAACGCTGGCTTTGTCTTGTGCTGGGTGGGTGGGTGGGGTTGGACTAGATGACCTACAAGGTCCCTTCCAACAAGGTCCCTTTATCTGTTAAATCTGTTTAGTGCTCTGGGGAGTCCTCGACTTAACAACCTTTCATTTAGTCCCATGGGGGAAAAAAAAGGGACGACTTAGGGGCATTTTTCACTCTTACAAAAACCACCGCGGCATTCCCAGGATCACCTGATCAAAATCTGGACACTTTGGCAACCGGCTCATATTTATAACCCTCGCGTCTCAAGAGGGGTGGGGGTGGTGGTCACGTTGACCCCAACTCTCGAGTAAAGTCCGTGGGGAAGCCAGATTCACTTTACAGCAGGGTTACTAACTCAATGGCGGTGATTTGCTCAAACGACTGTTATGAGAACGGTTGTAAAATGGGGCAAGACTCGCTTTAGCAAGGGAAATGTTGGGCTCAGTTGTGGTCGTAAGTCGAGGACTACCTGGAATGGTAAGGTCCGTGATGGATTAAAGGTCGTGCGTCGATTGCCTTGTAAACGCCCTAGGAAGGGCTACTGACTTACTCAGCCTAAGGTAACATGTCAAATGGTCAAAGCCCAACGGTCTTAGTCGTATCCTATGCGCTCGTCGCTTTCCACATCAACAGTCAAGGAGAAAAACAGCCAGCAGTGCCAAGGGCGAGGAATTAGGGACTCTCTTCCCTCGTCAATTCCAGTCAGCAGCCAACCCCACCCCCAAAAAAGCCAATACAATCCTTGGTGTATAAAGAGAGGTGTAGAATCAAGAACAAAGGAAGTATTAGCGCCACTTTGTAAAGCCTTAGTAAGGCCACACCAGGAATAACTGCATCCAGTTTGGGTCACCACTGTTAGGGATACACCCTAGCAGAATCTGCACGGCAGTCAGGCAGGCAGGCAAAATATGTGAGATAAACATTTTTGTAGCTTACACTCAGTAAAACAGATACACCATGCTAGTTAAATAGTTTATTCCAGTAAGAGTTATAGCATAGTCAAACAGTCCATATATCATTCACTAGTTCAGTCCGTCCAGGGATTATTCAGTTGCAAAGTCCAGTGTCGAAAAAGAGAGGTCAGTAAACTTACAAATATCAGTCCAGTAATATATCTCCTCGCAGTAGAGATATGAAGAAGTCAAAACTCCTCTCTTCCTTCAGCAACTCAGCAGTAGGGAAAACACACAGTTAACAAACCATCAATCCAGTATAGTCAGCAATCCATCAGGTTCTCTTGCTCCCTCTTATGGCGGTTCAACACCGCACCCAAAATTACATGCTTTGCAGTTTAAAGTGACACACACTTAAACTTACAATCATAGTTTATATATGTTATTTTACCCAAACTATGTTAGGTAACCTATGTTATTCCTAACAGACTTCGCTGGTCAGAAGGTTGCCAAAAACAATGGGTCATGTGAGCCCAGCGACTGTCATAAATATGAATCGGTTGTCAAGTGTCTGAATGTAAGTCCCGTGACTGTGAGGCTGCTGCAACGGTCGTCAGTGGGAGAAAAGGTCATAAGTGTGAAAAACGGTCATAAGTCACTCGCTTCAGTGCCACTGTGACTTGGAACGGTTGCTAAGTCGAGGACCACCCATATGGATGAAAGCGACTCTTACCACTTGCGTTAGGTAGATTTTTCTTCTGAATGATTTGTCCCTAAGCCCTAATCAGGATACCTAGCTGGGTAATGAAAGGTCTGAAAGAGAACAATGAGCAATGCCCCCTGCCCCCGACAGTTCAATCAGCCCTGAGCTATGCAAACTCCCTTCGGTTAGTGATAGTTTGTTTTCTTGGCCGTCCCTGGTCGTCTGGGGAATCTTCTGCCACACCTAAGTCCCAAAGGGTCAAGATGACAGTTTTCCTGTCCTGCTTCTTGAAAGTTCAGCTTTCACTTTCACATAGTATTGGGAAATACCAAAACTTTGTACAATTGTGGTCTTCTGAAATGCACATCCCATTTGTAAACATTTGGACACTGAAAAAAGATTTCTAATTCTAATTCATAAAGAGAATTCTAACTCACGTATACACTGATTGTGAGTATTTTAATACTTCAAGTTAACTGTTTGAAATGTACAGAGTCAAATTCCTTCCTCCCCAACAGGTTTAATGGAGCTTAAGACCTCAGCTTAAAATTAATCTTGTTGGACTTCCAAAGACAAAAGAGATTAAGAGAGAAGTTTAACTATCTTTGCTGATGCAAAACAAACATTGTGCACTGTGCAAAATGGATATACTGTCCACATTGTCTCTCTCAATGAACTTACAGGAATAAGGAAGAAGGACAGAGACGTGGCATTCATTCATTTGATCCCAGGTTTAAAAAAGGGCATCGTTCCAATACAACCATGATTGTGTTCCGGATGGTATCTTTTGCCACTAACCAAATGGAAAATTTTAATTTAATGTTGGGACATCAATTAATGCTTGACAAACTGCAAATCGTCCATTTTCCTCCTGACTCACTTTAGTCATGATTTGTTGGTATACCAGTTGAGTCCATCTCCAAACCACGAGACCCTTGTGTCCTCCCTTCCAGAGTATTGCAATATTTCAGCATATCTTTTAATTCTCAGACCTTGAGTCTCTCCAAGCTCACTGGAACTACATCTATATGGAGGGAGGAAAGCAGTGGGGTACCCCATGACTCCTTCTTAGGCTCTGTACAGTTCCACATCTTCACCAATGATTTGGATGAGGGGATAGATGGGGAACTCATCAAATTTCTTATTAACTTTATTGTCACTGTGGAACATGTGTACAATGAGATTGGTTGAACCTCCCTTCGTGCATACGCAATTTGAACACAATTCACATTGAAGACAGGAGTCCCTAACCCAGTCCAAATCTGATTACATTATGTGAATTTGTTGCACAACGTGCTGGCCCTGCAAGTCTTTCATACTATGTTGACATGAAGTTATCTTCCTTTCAGAAGTCTGACAGCCCATGGGTAGAAACTCTTCTTCAACCTGTTGGTGCAGCTGGCTATGCTTCCATATCTCCTACCCAATGGTTGGAGAATGAAGAAGTGCTAACCGGAATGTGAGTCGTCCCCGAGAATTTTCCTCACTCTTCTAAGGCAGCGAGGCCTAGTGAGGTCATCTAGTGGTATCAGGGAACAGGCCACGATGTTTTTTGCTGTGCTTGCCACCTTCTGTAATGTCTTTCTATCCACGGTTGACAAGCCAGCATACCACACCGTAAGGCAATGTATGAGGACGCTTTCTATTGTGGACCAGTAAAAGGAAGTCATCAGTCATTGTTCCACTTTATTATTTTGCAAAACCCCACAGAAATGGACTTTGTTTTCCGTCTGAATTTCCTCCACTTAACGACTGTTCTTGGGAGAGTTTTTCTCCAGCCTAAGCTAACTTGGACATTGGGGGCCAAGTTGGAGATAATAAAGGGACTCTTCTTGTTTATTTGACTGTCTTGCCCTTGTGCCATGGCCTGGGTCATCACAGGTTGGTTCTTCACCTGGCCTGATACGTTTTCCCTTTTGTGGTGGGAGAAAGGAGACCATCCCTCTGACCTACCCTTCTCCCCATGAGTCTCCCTGTTCTTCTCTCTTAACCCTGGAAATCCAGTCCTGCAAGGACAACATCTTAAAGGTATCCTGAGCGCCTTCTCCCATCCTGGGCTACAAACTGCAGGCTGCAGAGAGGAATGCAAGATGAAAGCTTTGCTGCTCTCACCTGAATATCTTTGAGGACAGGGCCATCAAATTCACAGTCCACGGGCTGGATGCGTCACGCACTGGCCAGGCCCATGCCCAGTTTAGCGGAAGGGAAAAAGTCCTAACACCTCACGTGATGCCGCCATGACCCCAGGAGTTTGACACCCCTGTTTTGGGAGTATTCAGGGGCACAAAATAAGTAGCAAATCACAATCTTTATTTCTTTTACTAAGAGAATAATGATCCAATGAATACTCTCAGAACGAGAGTATTCAGTAGGAGAGCTCTAAGAATGAAAATGAGTCTGGAGGATGTGGTGGTTCAGGTCCACCTTAATTCTAGGCTGGCACAAACCATTTCAGACATACAAATCCGGTTTTCCAGGATGTTGAAGATCTGCTCAGCACCATCAAATGGGGTTTTCTGAATCAGGGTGTGATGTGGGGGAAGAGGTGGGGAACGGTGAGGTGCCTGGTCCAAACAGCACCTTGGTCCATCACCATGCATTTGAAGAATATGCAGAAGTATCAGCTTGTGTAAAATGTGGGGGAACAACAGGGGTGGGATTCAAACGTTTTTACTCCTGGGTCTGTGTGTGTGGCTTGTTGAGCCTGGCAGGGGAAGGATACTGTAAATTCTCCGTTCCCTCCCCACTCCTGGGGGAAGGTTACTGCAAAATCCCATCCCCTCCCCACCCAGCTAACCTGCTTTCCAGCTCTGTTCTCCTGAGCAGGGAAACCAAAGAAGACTGAGCCCATCAGCTGGGACTCAATGGGAGGCAGAGAAGAGATGGGGACGGGGCCACTCAGAGGTGGGATTTGCCAATTCTCTGAACTACTCCAAATTTCCACTACCGGTTCTCCAGAACTGGACAGAAGCTGCTGAATGCCACCTCTGGTGCCCAAGCAATCACGGGGAGCCCTGAAACGGCACACAGTATCCCTCTGACCCAGAAGCTGCATTGGTTACCAGCTTGCTTCTGGCTCCATGGAACTGGCTCCATGTCCTGGAAAGTCTTTGCTGGCATGGAGTTTGTGTCATTTGTGGGCTGCCTCTTCCTAATTCAATCTGTCCCTCCCATCAGATCCAGCAGAAGAGGCATAATAATAAAAATACTCTTTATAATAATGCAGGCCTGGAAGATTCTCCTTCTTCCCTGGTTCTCTGGGTTTTCTCACAGCATTAAGAAGTTGTTTTTCCCCTGATCAAAGACTTTCTGAGACCCCCACTTCATTCTCCCACCTCCCCTTTGATATCTGACAAAAGACAATGACCTGATTACGTTTCTAACGGTCAGTGTATATATTTCTGAGGAGAAATTGGAGATTGCCCTGGAAATCAGTTTGATTACACGTTTGGAATGTCCCTGACCGACAACAACAGCAGCATTACAATATGTTTGTGACATAAAACTTACTTCACGTAGCTTATGTTCATATTTACCCCTATTTTCCTAGTGAATTTTAGGAGCGGACTCCTGCATTGCTTGGGCTTAGAAAATAGTTTTCTCTCCATATTTCCAATATTCTTAATTCTGTAAGTGAAGATCTTGATATTTCAGGCCAAATTACAGTTGAATCTCATCTAAGACCTTTGTGGAACCACAGATGGAAATTCAGAAGCTTATTGTATTCCAGTGTATTGTATTGGATAGATAGATAGACAGACAGACAGACAGACAGACAGACAGACAGACAGACAGATAGATGGTAGATAGATAGATAGATAGATAGATAGATAGATAGATAGATAGATGATAGACAGACAATTGGATAGACAGATAATTGACAGATGGAAATAAAAGAAGGAAAGATTATGCTTAGAGGTTCGGCTACGGCAGTGGATAGCTTTTTTTAAGAAGTAGGCACATATTCCGTCCGGTCCAATAGATAGAGATGGTTTTAGATTGCGTAGTGCTTTTTCAACATTGTCTTCTGTAAAATCGATATGTATTAGATCATTGTAGTTTTCTGGGCCATATCTAACAAAATGAAATTCAATGTAGAGAAAAGTAAAGTCCTACACTTACGCAAGAAAAACCACATATAGACTGGGTGAAAACAGGCTCAATAGCAGGAACTGTGAGAGGGATCTTGGAGTCTTAGTGGACAACCAGCTAAATAGGAGCCAGCAGTGTGCAGCAGCAGCCAAAATAGCTAATGCAATCCTAAATTGCATTGACAGAGGGATTCAATCAAGATCAAGGGAGGTACTAACACCACTCTATAAAGCCTTACAATAGAATAGAATAGAATAGAATAGAATAGAATAGAATAGAATAGAATAGAATAGAATAGAATAGAATACAATACAATACAATACAATACAATACAATACAATACAATACAATACAATACAATACAATACAATACAATCCTCCCACTGTTGTCCCAGGTATTTTTCTTTCAAGAGACAACTGGACTGTCTAGTTTTTCTTTGAAGACCTTTTGCTTCTCATCCAAGGAGCTTCTTCAGCTCTGATTGGATGGTGGGTAATAAAAACACTACAACCTTTGATGCCAGAGTAGCTTCCTGTTTGGAAGTGTAGTTTGCATCCATTTATAGAGTCATTGAGGCAGCTTGGAGGTTTGTCTCTGTCCTCGGGTCACCTGAGCGGTGCAAATGGCTGTGGTGTTACTAAGGTAACGGAATGTGGGGCAACTGGCAGGAGGAACAGAGTTCTTTTCAGGTGAGGAGGAGGGGTAGAACTCCTTAGCATCAGAGGGTGTTAATTTCGGCATTAAGAAATACTAATGCTCTGATGGTCATTTCAAAAAATCCTTTCTTATTGAGCACCTAGAAGCCAAGAGGAACAAATGTGCCAAATTTCAAGTTTGTAGGCTTTCCGGTCCTGGAGATTTTGTGATGATGTCTGAGTGGTATATCGCTTCTGTATATACAGATAAAATATTCCATATCAATCTGAACCGCGTGTTATCAGGGCATAATTAGTTTTGAATACAAATATAATGTTAATCAACATAAATCATAATCATAATACTCGTATCAATATTAATCACAAAGTGATAATACAATTAGTTAATCCATCTTGAAAAGTTATCAATACGAAAAAAATTATTTTTTTAATCTGTTTGGTTTGTAACCTCTGTTCCTGTTAGCCATTGGTAAAACAAGTCCCATATTAAAAAGTATTCTGTTTCTTCCTTGTCTTTTATTTTAATTGATAATCTGTCCCTCTCAGCGCATTCTAATATTTTTTATATAACGTTTTCCTTCATAGGGATCTTTTTGCTTTTCCATTGCTGTGCAAACACAATTGTTGCTCTCGTTCGTACGTATGTAAAATTAAATATGTTTTGCCTTTGTCATACTGATCTGGTAATTTACCCACCCAAAATATCTCTGGTTTCAAATCTGTATGTTGTTTTATCACTTATTCTAACTAAGTATGTATTTGAGTCCAATATTTTTCTTGCGGAAGGACCACATCATTGTAGTGCAGGGGTGTCAAACTCAAAGCCTGCAATGGGGTTAGATCCGGGCCATCCCGGTCTACTTGTGTTGCTTTGGCGTAGTCTACCCAATGCAGCGAGGAAAGATCAGGCCAGTGAAGCCCCGATGTCCAGGTATAACCGCCAAAACCTGAACTCAGGATTGAGAAAGCTTGAGAAGAGCCTGCAGAGTCACCTGCTGAATCAAGACGTTTCTTCTTTCAGGTAGGCCAAATGGAGAAGAGGCCTGCCATTCTTCCCCCCAAATCCCCCTCCTCTCTTTCAAGGCGTCTTCCTCTTCCCCTCAGCTTTCCCCAGAGAGAAGAACGGGAGGCTTTGAAGTGGAAGGTTTTCCTGAGGAAAGACTCGGTTGTGGGTTTCTCCTCTTTCTTTACCCTGCCCGAATGTCAGATTATTACCCGTTAGGCAATCCAAGCCATGATTCAACAGGGATCGGACCGAATCCTGCTCATCCCAGCCTCACTGCCTGCTGAAACCTGGAGAAAAACTCTTTACCTGTGGGTTTCGTGAGAGGGATGTTTTGAGGGGGGGGGGATTAAAAAATCAAAACACTTGAATTGAATGCTGAGTTTTATTCGATTCTCAAACTACAGAACTAGCAGAAGGAAACTGAGAGAACGAGAGAAAAGGGAAAGATGTCGAGGTGTCAAAGACAGCAGGGGATGATGGACCACCTGCGGTAAAGGCCACAAGCATAAATTTTCAAGGATGGTCCATGATGGATGAGAGCCTCCCTCAAGGACGTGGTTTAGGACGTTCCCATTTCGGAAATGTGTTGCAATCGTCTGTTGAGCAGCAGGTAATATGTATCTCGGTCTTATCTGTAGTGGGGCAAGTAGCAGCACATCCCAAATCGACTCGCGGTCCTCTGTCTCCACCTACAAAGCAGAATGATTATTTTAAAAATAGCAAAGAACAGACCTGTGGCTGTTGCTGAACAAACTGGTAAACCCACACTGAACACATTCATGCTCCCCGTCCCATGAGGAAGGCAGACCTCCTTCCTCCCCTACTCAAAACTCGGGAGTAAATGAATGAAGAAGAGATTTCTGGGGGAGTCTCCTGTTTCGACATGACTGAGGGGCAATGGCACCTTTCTTGGATGTTTCATGGCTTCGTCCGTTTTCCCTCAATTCCTGAACAAACCCGCAGCTCTCCCAGCGTTTCCCTCCCCCTTTCTCTAAAGAAGGTTTCCCCCTCCCGTCTGGGCTGTTGCTGAGAAAGATGGGGCACCCCAGTCCAAGACCCCCCTTTCCTTGCATTGCTTAGGGTGTCCGGCAACAGGATGTGACCTGAGGGGAACCCAGGCAGGGCACAGACAGGTCCTAGGTGACCTCCAGTTCTCAGGTGCATTTGGGAGCTCTAGTCTCGGTTCAAGAAGAAAAATAACTGTGAGTGAAGATAAGAAATGTGCTTACTATGGCCATCTCTCCAAGTCCTTGTATAGCATAGGTCCTCCCCAGGTGGACAAGGCCCAGATCTAACAGGTGCAGGTGTTTTGAAGCATGTCCTGGTGTATCCTGGATGAAAGATATAACATATATATATTAATATTACTTTGATATTTATTTTTCTGATCTTGTAATCTTATTACATGTTAGAGGATAGATCTTTTCACGCTAAGCTCAGCTGTGAAAATTTCCCTAGAAAGATCAAAGGGTCTAGAAATAGGAAACCTGAGTTCCAGTCCCACCTTAGGCATGAAAGCCACCTGGGGGACTCTGGGCTGAACACCAGGAGACAGTGAGTTCTAGTCCCACTTTGGGCATAAAAGGCAACTTAGCAACTTTGGACTATTCACCCTCTCTCTGCCCATCCTACCTCACAGGGTTGTTGCTGTGGGGAAGATGGGAGGAAGGAGTATTAGGTTTCTTCGCTTCCTTGGGTCATTACAAACAGCTATAACACTTCGGGTTTTATGCCGCTTCACCGGCTGATGTTGAGGAATCTCCATGCTTGACTTGAAGGAGGCATCACTGGTCCCCGTTGGCCGTACCATCCCAAATACTGAAGGGTGGCAAAGCCAGAGACAGGTGAGCGGAAACCTTTTTCATCGCATTCCTTCCCTGGAGTAATCCCACGGCAGAGCTCACTACGCAAAGGAACCTCTACTTTCAGAGGCAGTCTACCCCAGAATGCCAGCCTGGAACAGCCCCTGTCTCAGCCATGGGCTTCTCTCCAAACGGAGACCTCCTCTTCTCCCCCCAAGGCTTCCTCCTTGTGCAGACCGGAACAGTGAGAACGTCCCACCCCAAAAACGGACCACAACTTCCTTGAATACCACCCCCCCTTACTCTGCCCCTTTTGGGGGGGTTTGATTGCCACCCAAGATCAAAGTTTGGTGGCCTTACCTAAGTCCAGGCACACGATTGTCACCACCACCAAGGTCAGCAGCAGAGTTTTCATCTTGCGATCTTCTCTGCAGCCTGCAAAGTGTAGCCCAGGGTGGAAGCAGACACTTATTTATACCCCTTTGAGATGGGGGTGGGGGGTGGGGCTGTATATTTAGGATATCTAGAGAGAAGCCTAGGAAGATTCAGGAGAAAGGGGGAGGCCAGGGGGTGTGGCCTTTTTGCCCCGACACCAAAACGGAAGCCAGCTCAGATCAGGTGAAGGACCAACCATTCCCCGACTTCAAGGAAGACCCTTCTATTCTGCAGACAAAAACTGGGCACCTGGACAACCGGCATCTCTTCCTGTATTTATACAAGATTATACATAATGCAAAATTAAACAAAATATCTTGACATTTGAAATTAGAGAACAAGAGGATAAACAATTTTATAAAATTTGGGACCTTTCTATCGATGGTTGGATGATAAAATACAATAATAGAATATTTAGAATTTTAGATAATAATGAATATATGAAGAGATATTTTTTTCTTTTTTATTTAATATCACATTTATGAAATGTCTTCAGGATAGATTTCGTATGATAATAGGATTTGTTATAAAATAAATTATAGTTATCTCGTAAAGTATGAATGAATGAAATCATAGTCAAATGATTGTTTGATAGTGATACTAGGGTATATAATTTTTGATTGATAATATGAGTTATTATGTAATGTAACTGTAATTGAGACTACGAAATGAATGCTCAAAAACTGGTAAACCAACCGACACACTGTTTGTATATTTATGAAAGAAAGCTGGATGTTTTTTTGTTTTGTTTGTTTTTTTTAAAATCTAATAAAATTGTTTTCCAAAAAAAAGAAACATGAACAGATCGGAGCATGAGAAGTTCTCTCTAAAACTATCCTGTGGATTAACCAATTCACAAGATACAAAAGATACTCAGATTATTTAGGGCTGTAAGAAAATGCAGAGATCCAGAGGAAAAGGAATGAGGGCACAAATTGTTGGGGGCCAGAGCCTGACTCTGTAAACCACTGAGAGAGGATTATAAAGCACTATAAAGCGGTATATAAGTGCTATTGTTATTGCTATTAGCTCACCTGCTTCCTTGGGATTTGCAGCATTTGTCTATAACACAACATCTCATTCTGCTTTCCTTGACACAAAACCTCTTTCTTGTGAAGCCCTGATTTTTGTTTCTATACAGCTCATTGCATTGGGCAGTCTTTCCTAGATGAAAATGGAGGGACGCTGAAAAAGATTTTAGGGATCCAGAATCAGAGGTCTCCTGCCCGAAGAATAGAAAGTGCACGATTGATCTAACACTAACCGTAAAAACCCAAATACCCAGCCGTTTAGCATCAAAAGATACTAGCTAGAATACAAATGTGGTTGTCTTGTAACTGTGAACCATTTTAACAAGGACCCGAAGAAGAGAATGCCACGTCCCTGTTCATGGCTTATTCCTGGAGGCAGGCTAATAGAGACGATACAAATAATACAATAATTTGGTATGGGGTGCAATGTTTGCCTTGCATAAACAGAGACAGGTGCCCATCTCTCTTAAGCCCCGTTGTACTTGGAGCTATATCAAGTGTCTTTAGCAAAAGGGTTATTAGCTCAATCAGTCAACCCAAAGCATCAAAATATGCATAGGGAGAGGACAAGGGGAGAAATAGTGAGGTGGGGGATATAATGGAATTTTAGTTGGTGGGGAGATCGTACAATTCTCTGCGTCTCACCCTCATTTTGAGCACAACAGTAACTTTCAAGGATTGCTGTCTAAGGTGTTCAAAAATTTGCCTTGAGTCAATAGTTGAAGTTCTTCTTTTTTTTAATTATTTTTTTTATTCTGGAAAAAACATTTATTTGATATACATTTAAAGCAGACAAATATATATATATATTTGTTTTCTGAGGTTCTCGCGGGTATTTGTATGTGGATCTTTGGTTATTCGGGTTTTCTCCCGCGTAAGATTGGCAGTATCTAGGCAACCTTTCGATGAAGTCTCATTCATCATCTTCAGGCTTCTGTCTTCGGCTCTGTGCTTCTCTGTGCTTCTCAGATATATATATATATATATATCCTTCATTCTTTTAATGTTTTAATTTCTCTATATAGTTTATAATTAAATGCGCATCTTCTGTCATTTCCATAACTTATCCAAATATCAAATATTACCATTTCTTTAACCAATCATACCAAATGTTCCATATTTCATAATAGTCACTATCTTGTTTATTTTTTAACAATTTGGTTAGGCTATCCATCTCAGCACATTCATGCATTTTTTAAATTACCATATCCTCTGAAGGAATGAAGGACAGTTTCCAGTTTTGTGCATAGGTTATTCTGGCCGCAGTTATGATGCGCAAAATTAAATATTGATATTTTTTCTCCATGTTTAAATCTATCATACTTAGCAGAAAGTTTTCAGGTTCAAGTTTTAAATTTTGTATTGTTGTATTTAAAATCCAATTTCTAATATTTCCCCAAAACTTCTGAGCACATGGGCAAGTCCACCACATGTGAAAATATGTTCCTTGTGCGTAGTTACATTTCCAACAGTTGGGTGATAGATTGGGGAACATCTTAGCCAGTCTCGCAGGAGGTAGGTGCCAGCGATGAACCATTTTGTATAAGTTTTCTTTATATGAGACTGACATGGTTAATTTGCAATTTGTTTGCTAGATGTGTTCCCACTTATTTAATTCAATACTATGACCCACGTTTTTAGCCCAAATTATCATAGATTCTGTGACTGTTTCTTCTTTTAATTTGCAATCCAAAAGATATTTATATGTTTTACTAATTGTTTTCTTTTCCTCTCCTAGCCATATTTTATCTAATTCTTGTGGGGTCATATTAAAGTCAAATTGTTCTCTGTCTTTTTTATAATGGCTTTGTGTTTGTGCAAAGGGCCACCATGCTATCTCTTTTCCTTGAATTTGTATTTGGTTCCTATTTTTAAGCTCTCCAGTATCATATAATAAATCTTGATACCTGACAATATTTTCATAATCCAATAAATTTGGATGTGTGACTGCTTCCAATGTAGATAGCCACAATGGAACCTTTGGGTAGTGTTTTTTTTTAATCTTTCCCCAGATATTGAACAACACATTTCTTACATGGTGCCTTTGGAAATATGAATGCTGTTAAGATTTTCCATCCCACATGAAGGTGTGCCAGCCAAGTTGGAGATCAAAACCTTCTAATACTAATAACCTATTTTCTAATTTAACCCAATCCTTAAGCCAGTTTACTATAAAAGCATGATAATATAATTCAAAATCTGGAAGGCCAAATCCTCCTTTTTTCTTGGTATCCTGTAATAATTTATATTTCACTCTGGGTTTCTTCCTCTGCCATATAAATTGAGAGATACAGTGCTAAAAAAAATAAAGGGAACACCAAGTCAATGTAACTCCAAGTCAATCACAGTTCTGTGAAATCAAACTGTCCACTTAGGTAGCAACACTGACTGACAATCAATTTCACATGCTGTTGTGCAAATGGAATAGACAACAGGTGGAAAGCAGAGGCAGTTAGCAAGACATCCCCAATAAAGGAATGGTTCGTAGGTGGTGACCACAGACCACTTCTCAGTTTCTATGCTTTCTGGCTGATGGTTTGGTCACTTTTGAATGCTGGCGGCGCTTTCACTCTAGTGGTAGCATGAAACAGAGTCTACAGCCCACACAAGTGGCTGAGGTAGTGCAGCTCATCCAGGATGGCACATCAATGCGAGCTGTGGCAAGAAGGTTTGCTGTGTCTGTCAGCGTAGTGTCCAGAGCATGGAGGCACCACCAGGAGACAGGCCAGTACATCAGGAGATGTGGAAGAGGCTGTAGGAGAGCAACAACCCAGCATCAGGACCGCTACCTCCACCTTTGTGCAAGGAGGGACAGGAGGAGCACTGCCAGAGCCCTGCAAAATGACCTCCAGATGGCCACAAATGTGCATGTGGCTGCTCAAACGGTCAAAAACAGACTCCATGAGGGTGGTATGAGGGCCCAACGTCCACAGGGGGTTGTGCTTACAGCCCAACACCTTGCAGGACGTTTGGCATTTGCCAGAGAACACCAAGATTGGCAAATTCTCCACTGGCACCCTGTGCTCTTCACAGATGAAAGCAGGTTCACACTGAGCACATGTGACAGACCCGACAGGGTCTGGAGACGCCGTGGAGAACGTTCTGCTGCCTGCAACATCCTCCAGCATGACCGGTTGGCAGTGGGTCAGTAATGGGGTGAGTTGGCATTTCTTTAGGGGGCCTCACAGTCCTCCATGTGCTCGCCAGAGGTAGCCTGACTGCCACTAGGTACCGAGATGAGATCCTCAGACCCCTTGTGAGACCATATGCTGGTGCGGTTGGCCCTGGGTTCCTCCTAATGCACGACAATGCTAGACCTCATGTGGCTGGAGTGTGTCAGCAGTTCCTGCAAGACGAAGGCATTGATGCTATGGACTGGCCCACCCGTCCCCCAGACCTGAATCCAATTAAGCACATCTGGGACATCATGTCTCGCTGCATCCACCAATGCCACGTTGCACCACAGACTGTCCAGGAGTTGGGGGATGCTTTAGTCCAGGTGTGGGAGGAGATCCCTCAGGAGACCATCCGCCACCTCATCAGGAGCATGCCCAGACATTGTAGGGAGGTCATACAGGCACGTGGAGGCTACACACACTACTGAGCCTCATTTTGACTTTTTTTAAGGACATTACATCAGAGTTGGATCAGCCTGTAGTGTTTTTTTCCACTTTAATTTTGAGTGTCACTCCAAATCCAGATCTCCACGGGTTGCTAAATTTCCAGCTTGACTGGCACTGTCTGAAACAGGAACAACAGGTTTGGCCAAATATTCACTTGTACTATCGAAATACGTCCCAATAGCGATAACTGCAATTTGGCCCAATTATCTAAATCTTTAATTATTTGCGTTATTAACTTATCATAGTTATCTTTTTTAATCAACAGACATCTAGCAGTCAACCAGATCCCAAGATATTTTACTTTATTTACCACCTGCACACCTAATTTATTTGCTAGTTCTTCCTTCTGCTCCTTTGTACAGGTTTTTGTTAATACTTTTGTTTTTTCTTTGTTAATTTTTAACCCTGCCACCTTTCCATATTCTTCTTTTTTCAAGGATAGCTGTCTAAGGTGTGCAAACTTTGCCTTGAGTCAATAGTTGAAGTTCCTCTTTTAAGATCTATTAACCTATCTAATAGAGAAAGTCTTCAAATGAAATTAATCTTTGTGAGGTTTTTTTTTTTTGTGCTAAGTTGTAATTGATTGAGTGGATTACTTTTAACCCCCCCGCCCCACAAATTTTTGTTTCCCTGCACATTTTGGGAGAAGTGCGAAGGAGCTGGAAATCAAGCAGGCAAAGAAATCCTCGGGGAATTTGTTCTCCTAACGAGCACAGCCATGTGGCTTCCCACCCATGGGGAGAGCGTTCTCCCAGCAAGCGCAGCCATGCAGATTCCCCGTGCTGCGTGGGATGCAGCTGCTGTGGCCAAGTCGACCAGGCAATCTAAAGGCCAGAGACAGAGGGTTCGGGTGAGTTGCAGGCTTCCTTTCCCAGGCAGACAGATCAGGAGCGCTCAGTTGGGCCACAGGCTCTGCACCGGAAGGCGGGAAAGCCACAAGCAGAGACTGTTTGGTCAACGTGAGGAGCGCACAGTGTGCTATACCAGAAAGGTGAGGTGTGGAGAGCGGGCAGTGTGGGCATGGCAAGTTGTGACTGGGCAGGTTGGGGCAGGGCCAGTGAGAGGTGGTATTTGCCCGTTCTCCGAACTACTCAAAATGTCCATAACAGAGGAATCCTGGCTCCGTTGCAGTAACTGCGAGAGGGATCTTGGAGCCCCAGTGGAGAGTTACCTAAATCTGAGCCAGGCATGTGCTGCAGCTGCCAAATAAACCAACACAATCCCAGACTGCATTAACAAAAGGATAGAATCAAGATCATGTGAAGTATTATTAGCACTTTATAAAGCCTTAATAAGACCTCAGTTAGAATATTGCATCCAGTTTCTATATCTGCCACAATAAAAAAAAAAAAGATCTTGAGACTCTGGAAAGAAGAGCAACTAGAATGACCAGGGGGCTGGAGGCTAAAACATCTGAAGAAAGATTACTGGAACTGGGTGTGTCTAAGCATTACAAGAAACAATAGATGGAAACTCATTAAGGAGAGGACCAACCTAGAATTAAGGAGAAATTTCATGAAAGCTGGAACAATTAATCAGTGGGATGTCTTGCCTTCAGAAGTTGAGGGTGCTCTATTGCTGGAAGTTTGTAAGAAGAGTTTGGATAACCATTTATCTAAGATATTACAGGGCCTCATGCTTAGGCAGCACCTTGGAGTAGAAGTCCTCCAAAATTCCCTTCCCACTACATTATTTTATTATTGTGAAACACCAGATATTTCTATCCCCAGATTAAATGTACAGATAGTTAAATTCCTTCTTCCACCTTAATTTGAGGGAGCTTTAGACAAAAGCTATATCTGTTAAATCAAGGCAAAATTTGAACTTATGGGACAGCAATTCCTTACAATTATCCTAGTGCCTCAAGTGAGGTTGAGATGCAGAGCATTATATGTTCTATCCATCAACTAAAATTTCATTAAATCCCCCAAATTCCTTGGGCGTCCAATCACATTGAAATGAAAAAAAAAATTCTAATTCTAATTCATAAAGAGAACTCTAATGCATGTATAAACTGATTGTCCGTATTTTAATACTTCAAGTTAACATTGAAATGTACAGAGTCAAATTCCTTCTTCCCCAACAGGTTTAATGGAGCTTAAGACCTCAGCTTAAAATTAATCTTGTTGGATTTCCAAAGTCAAAAGAGATTAAGAGAGATGTTTACCTATCTTTGCTGATGCAAAACAAACATCGTGCACTGTGAAAAATGGTTATACTGTCCACATTGTCTCTCTCAAAGAACTTACATGAATAAGGAAGAAGGACAGAGACGTGGCATTCATTCATTTGATCCCAGGTTTAAAAAAGGGCATCGTTCCAATACAACCAGGATTGAGTTCCGGATGGTATCTTTTGCCACTAACCAAATGGAAATTTTTAATTTAATGTTGGGATATCAGTTAATGCTTGACAAATTGCAAATCGTCCATTTTCCTCCTGACTCACTTTAGTCATGATTTGTTGGTATACCAGTTGAGTCCATCTCCAAACCACGAGACCCTTGTGTCCTCCCTTCCAGAGTATTGCAATATTTCAGCAAATCTTTTAATTCTCAGACCTTGAGTCTCTCCAAGCTCACTGGAACTATATCTATATGGAGGGAGGAATGCAGTGGGGTACCCCATGGCTCCTTCTTAGGCTCTGTACAGTTCAACATCTTCACCAATGATTTGGATGAGGGGGAACTCATCAAATTTCTTATTAACTTTATTGTCACTGTGGAACATGTGTACAATGAGATTGGTTGAACCTCCCTTCGTGCATAAACACATTGAACACAATTCACATTGAAGACAGGAGTCCCTAACCCAGTCCGAATCTTATTACATTATGTAACCTTGTTGCAAAACGTGCTGGCCCTGCAAGTCTTTCATACTATGTTGACATGAAGTTATCTTCCGTTCAGAAGTCTGACAGCCCATGGGTAGAAACTCTTCTTTAACCTGTTGGTGCAGCTGGCTATGCTTCCATATCTCCTCCCCGATGGTTGGAGAATGAAAAAGTGCTGACCAGGATGTGAGTCATCCCTGAGAATTTTCCTCACTCTTCTAAGGCAGCGAGGCCTAGTGAGCTCATCTAGTGGTATCAGGGAACAGGCCACGATGTTTTTTGCTGTGCTTGACACCTTCTGTAATGTCTTTCTATCCATGGTCGACAAGCCAGCATACCACACCGTAAGGCAATGTGTCAGGACGCTTTCTATTGTGGACCGGTAAAAGGAAGTCATCAGTCATTGTTCCACTTTATTCTTTTGCAAAACCCTGTGGAAAAGGACTTTGTTTTCGGACTGAATTTCCTCCACTTAATGATTGTTCTTGGGAGAGTTTTTCTCCAGCCTAAGCTAACTTGGACATTGGGGGCCAAGTTGGAGATAATAAAGGGATTCTTCTTGTTTATTTGACTGTCTTGCCCTTGTGCCATGGCCTGGGTCATCACAGGTTGGTTCTTCACCTGGCCTGATACGTTTTCCCTTTTGTGGTGGGAGAAAGGAGACCATCCCTCTGACCTACCCTTCTCCCCATGAGTCTCCCTGTTCTTCTCTCTTAACCCTGGAAATCCAGTCCTGCAAGGACAACATCTTAAAGGTATCCTGAGCTCCTTCTCCCATCCTGGGCTACAAACTGCAGGCTGCAGAGAGGAATGCAAGATGAAAGCTTTTCCGCTCTCACCTGAATATCTTTGAGGACAGGGCCATCAAATTCACAGTCCATGGGCTGGATGCGTCACGCCCTGACCAGGCCCAGGCCTAGTTTAGCAGAAGGGAAAAAGTCCTAACACCTCATGTCATGCTGCCATGACCCCAGGAGTTTGACACCCCTGTTTTGGGAGTATTCAGGGGCACAAAATAAGTAGCAAATCACAATCTTTATTTCTTTTACTAAGAGAATAATGATCCAATGAATACTCTCAGAACGAGAGTATTCAGAAGGAGAGCTCTAAGAATGAAAAGTGAGTCTGGGGGATGCGGTGGTTGAGGTCCGCCTTAATTCTAGGCTGGCACAAACCATTTCAGACATACAAATCCGGTTCTCCAGGATGTTGAAGATCTGCTCAGCACCATCAAATGGGGTTTTCTGAATAGGGGTGTGATGTGGGAGAAGAGGTGGGGAACGGTGAGGTGCCTGGTCCAAACAGCACCTTGGTCCATCACCATGCATTTGAAGAATATGCAGAAGTATCAGCTTGTGTAAAATGTGGGGGCACAACAGGGGTGGGATTCAAACGTTTTACTCCTGGGTCTGTGTGTGTGGCTTGTTGAGCCTGGCAGGGGAAGGATACTGTAAATTCTCCGTTCCCTCCCCACTCCTGGGGGAAGGTTACTGCAAAATCCCATCCCCTCCCCACCCCATTAACCTGCTTTCCAGCTCTGTTCTCCTGTGCAGGGCAACCAAAGAAGACTCAGCCCATCAGCTGGGACTCAATGGGAGGCAGAGAAGAGATGGGGACGGGGCCACTCAGAGGTGGGATTTGCCGATTCTCTGAACTACTCCAAATTTCCACTACCGGTTCTCCAGAACTGGACAGAAGCTGCTGAATGCCACCTCTGGTGCCCAAGCAATCACGGGGAGCCCTGAAACGGCACACAGTATCCCTCTGACCCAGAAGCTGCATTGGTTACCAGCTTGCTTCTGGCTCCATGGAACTGGGTCCATGTCCTGTAAAGTCTTTGCTGGCATGGAGTTTGTGTCATTTGTGGGCTGCCTCTTCCTAATTCAATCTGTCCCTCCCATCAGATCCAGCAGAAGAGGCATAATAATAAAAATACTCTTTATAATAATGCAGGCCTGGAAGATTCTCCTTCTTCCCTGGTTCTCTGGGTTTTCTCACAGCATTAAGAAGTTGTTTTTCCCCTGATCAAAGACTTTCTGAGACCCCCACTTCATTCTCCCACCTCCCCTTTGATATCTGACAAAAGACAATGACCTGATTACGTTTCTAACGGTCAGTGTATATATCTCTGAGGAGAAATTGGAGATTGCCCTGGAAATCAGTTTGATTACACGTTTGGAATGTCCCTGACCGACAACAACAGCAGCAACACAATATGTTTGTGACATAAAACTTACTTCACGTAGCTTATGTTCATATTTACCCCTATTTCCCTAGTGAATTTTAGGAGCGGACTCCTGCATTGCTTGGGCTTAGAAAATAGTTTTCTCTCCATATTTCCAATATTCTTAATTCTGTAAGTGAAGATCTTGATATTTCAGGCCAAATTACAGTTGAATCTCATCTAAGACCTTTGTGGAACCACAGAAGGAAATTCAGAAGCTTATTGTATTGTAGTGTATTGTATTGGATAGATAGATGATAGATAGATAGATAGATAGATAGATAGATAGATAGATAGATGATTGCATAGAGAGATAATTGATAGATGGAAATGAAAGGAGGAAAGAAGGAAAAGAAAGGAGGAATGGAAGGAAAAGGAGGAAAGGAAAGGAGGAAGGGAAGGGAAGGGAAAGGAGGAAAATAAAGGAAAGGAAAGGAATGGAAAGGAAGAGAATGGAGGTAAGGAAAGGAGGAAGGGAAGGGAAAGAAGGAAAGGAATGGAATGGAAAGGAAAGGAAAGGAAACCCTTATGTGTTTCAATCATTGACCACCACTGAGCCAACAGATTGTGAACCGAATTTATCTTGCATAGCCCGTTCACATAGTTTCTTCATGAAGCATGGGGATCCAGCTCGTGTCATGTAAAAAGAAAATGTATTAATAAAACATATATATATAGAGAGAGGGAGAGAGATTAAAAACGATGTAGTCTTTCCTTGTGTTTGTGTCTATGTCTCTGTGTGTGTCTGTGTGCGAGAGCATTTCTGTGTGTAGAGACAAGAGGCATTGCAGCTCAGAAAATATAAGAGACAGAGGAAGAGATTTGGGATAACACCTCCCTGGAATCTCCCAGGATATATCCGCTAGGAGGAGGGAAGGAAGGGCTCCACCTGGGAGGATCCTCTGTATTGTGAGTCAGGAAATACATCACTGAGCTCTGGCTGAATTGCTCTTGTCCATCCTTAGTCTTAGCCTG
The DNA here is from genome assembly GCF_049901715.1 of Pseudonaja textilis. NCBI lineage: Eukaryota > Metazoa > Chordata > Lepidosauria > Squamata > Elapidae > Pseudonaja > Pseudonaja textilis. The sequence continues at coordinate 198,522,425 of NC_141992.1, read as the reverse complement.
ACAACTGAAAGCTCCTCCAGTCATCTTATGTCTGTGTGGCAAAACAATTATGCAGGAGTGATAGGTGACAATTCCTCAAAGGATCTTGCCAGGTGGAGCCCTTCCTTCCCTCCTCCTAGCGGATATATCCTGGGAGATTCCAGGGAGGGGTTATCCCAACTCTCTTCCTCTCTGGAAGCATGGCAGAAAGGTCCCGTCTCCGGGGTCCCACCAGATGGAGCTCCTTAGCAGACTGCACCCACAACAGGCCTCTTCTCTTGGGTATGATGGGAGGGACAGATTTCATTGGGAAGGGACACTGATTTCATTGGGAAGAGGCAGTCCCACAAATAACACAGACACAGGAAGCGCATTCAGAAGTTCTAGCCGCTGTAGAGTGGGGCGGTGCAGGCTATTTTGCGGGGGCCAAGAACGGCCCGTGTTACCCCACTGCTCCATGAGCTGCATTGGTTACCAGTCTGCTTCTCCTTCCAATTCAAAGTGTTGGTGATCCCTTTTAAAGCCCTTCGTGGGAAGGAGTCGGGTTACCCACCCCACTGGAATTAGCCCATGCCACAGATGCCAGGAGAGGGGGCACCCTGAAGGTCCCGTCCTCTGGCCCAATATTCCAAGTGGTGGAGTCCAGGAGCAAGGGTTTCCCTGCTGTAACTCCTACCCTCCCAAAAACCTTGCTACTCCCAGTGTGAAGTTGGCCTCAACCCTTCTATCTTTTCATAAGGGCCTAAAGAGGTGGCCTTGCCGGTCTACTTGGGAGCCCCGTGGTGGGTCAGCTCAATGGAGGAGGTCAACTGAGCAATAACAGACCCACTTCCACCCCACTCCAACCCCGCCCTTCAAGTGTCTCTTTGGTTTTAATGTTTGAGTTTTAATGTTTATGTTTTAATGGGAATTTAACTGTAAGCCACCCAGAGATACCCTATGGTACGATGGGCAGCCAATAAAATTTATAAATAAATGCTTATAAAATCTTCAACTCAGATCAAAGGTTCGGGATCCTACCTGGATCCCTGAACAAGAATTCGACCCACAACAAAGCAAGTAGCAAAGCTTTCATCTTGCAATCTGCTCTGCAGCCTTCAAAGTGCAGTCCAGGATGGTAGAAGATATATACCTGTACCCCACCTTGTGGGGGCTGGAGAGCCAGGTTCAAGAGAGAAGATCCAGGTTCAAGAGAGAATAGCAGTGAGTCTCAACATGGCAAATTTCAAAACTGGATGCTGTATTCTAAGCGAGGTCTTATCAAGGCTTTAATAAAGTCTGAATCATACTTCACACGATCTGGATTGTATCCTTCCGTTTATGCAGTCTAGGATTGTGTTGGTCTTTTTGGCAGCTGCAGCACACAGCTGGCTCAGGTTTAGGTAACTGCCCACTAGGACTCCAAGATCCTTCTTGCAGTTTCTGCAATGGAGCCAGGTTTCACCTCATCTGTATCTGTACATTTGATTTTGGTTGCCTGACTGTAAAACCTTACTTTTTTTCACCACTGAATTGCGTTTTGCTGAATGGGTCCCAGAGTTCCAGTCTATTGACATTCATCTGGATCTTGAGCCTATCTTCTGGAGTGCTGGCTATTCCTGCCAGCTTAGTGTCATCTGCACATTTGATGAATTCCCCTTCTATCCCCTCATCTAAATCATTGGTGAAGAAGCTGAATTGTAGGAAGCCTAAGAAAGAGCCTTGGGGTACCCCACTGCATTCCTCCCTCCACATGGATTCAATTCCATTGAGCTTGGAGGGACACAAGGTCTGAGAATTAAAAGATTTGCTGAAAGATTGCAATAGTCAAGAAGGGAGACCACAAGGGTTTCTTGACTGGGAGACGGACTCAACTGGTGTACCACCAAATGATAAGTAAAGTGACTCAGGAGGAAAGTGGGGGATTTGCAGTTTGTGAAGCATTATCCAATATCCCAACCTTAAAAAACAAAATATCTGGTGGGTTAGTGGCAAAAGGTACTATCTGGAACACATCCAGGGTTGTATTGGAACCGTGCCATTTTTTTTAACCAGGAGCCAAATGAATGAATGCCAGTTCTTATTCCTTATTCCTGAAGGTTCTCTGTGAGAGACAATGTGGATAGTATGATAATACTGCACAATGCCCGATGTTTGTTTTGCATGAGCAAAGATAGGTAAACATCTCTCTTAATCTCTTTTGTCTTTGGAAATCCACCAAGATTAATTTTAAACCGAGGTCTTAAGCTCCATCAAAGCTGAGGGGGAACAAGGAATTTAACTATCTGTACATTACTTATGCCCGCCCCCTACAGACCTCTTAGGAAAGGGGTGAGGTCAATAGTAGACAGTTTAAGGTTAAAGTTTTTGGGGTTTGGGGAAGAAACCACAGAGTCAGGAAGAGTATTCCAGACATTGACCACTCTGTTGCTGAAGTCGTATTTCCTGCAATCAAGTTTGGTGCGGTTAACCTGGAGTTTGTATCTATTGTGTGCTCTTGTGTTGTTATGCTTGAAGCTGAAGTATTCATTGACAGGTAGGACATTGCAATGTATGATTTTATATGCCATACTTAGAGATCAGACCGAAGACAGCGTAATTCAAGGTTTTCTAGATCTAGAATTTCAAGTCTGGTGGAATAAGGTATTCTACAACGAGTAGAGGATTGGAGAACTCTTCTTGTGAAATATTTCTGGACTTTCTCAATTGTGCTAATATCAGATACGTCATGTGGGTTTCAGACTGATGAGCTGTATTCAAGTATTTTTGATTTCCAGGTTTGGGCAAAAGCTATCCTAGCCGCTGTGATAATATGTAATATTAAATGCTGATGCTTCTCGTCCCATGACGATTCTGACATTCCCAATAGAAAGGTCTCTGGGTTAAATTGGATCTTTTGATTTGTCAGTTCTTCCAGCCATGCCCGAATCTTAAGCCAATATATTTTCACCCTTGAGGTCCAGTCCCAATCTTATTACAGCATGTGACCTTCTTGCACAATGCACCGGCCCTGCAAGTCTATCCTACTATGCTGACATGACATTATTTTCCGTTCGGAAGTCTGACAGCTCACAGTTCTTCAGCCTGTTGGTGCGGCTGGCTAAGCTTCTATACTTCCTCCCCGATGGTTGGAGAGTGAAGAAGTGCCGAGCGGGATGTGAGTCGTCCCTGAGAAGTTTCCCCACTCTTCTAAGGCAGCGAGCCCTAGCAAGGTCATCTAGTGGCATTGACTTGACTTGATCAAAATCTGGGTGCTTGGCAACCAGCATGTATTGGCCACTGTTGCAGCATTCTGGCCAAACTCCCCAGCCAGTTTCTGACGATCAAAATCAGTGGGTAAAGTTGGATTCGCTTAACGACCCCTGATCCGCTTAACAACCATGGCAAAAAAAGGTCGTAAAATCAGACCCAACCCCCTTCACAACCATCTTGCTTAGCAATGGAAATTCTGGTTGCAACTGGGGTCGTAAGTGAAGGATTACCTGTATTCACGCACCTGGGCCTGTGGTGAGAGAAATGTGTTGTCTGTCAGGATTCCGGCAGTTACCCCAATTAAATCATGAGCCTCGAGACACCCTCCCAAAACCTGAAAGGATTGATTTGAAGTTAACTTGCCGCCATTAGCCTGGGCGTAGCTGACTCTGAGATACGTAATTCACTGTCACCCTTGATCCTGCTTCCCCACCAACCCCCCCAGATGTATCATCCAATGAAAAACATCCATAGCCCAGAGTCATCAATCATGCTCTCCAATTAAGATTTTTGCCGGCAGAAGTTTCAGTCCTCTAATCAGTCTCTGAAGAAAATATGAATGGAATGTACTTTCGATTCCACACTGCCGCCTTCTCTTTGAACCCCCCCCCCTTCTTTCTGTTGACAACTATAAAATGTGTATACAAAATGTTTTAGGAGTTGACACTGGCAAGATCGGTCATACAATGGGGCAGAATTCCCTTAACGAACGTGTTGCATTGCAACAGAAATTTGTGGGTAGTCCTCGGTCTACAGATAGTCCTTGAGGACTCCCTGGAGATCGTTTGCTTGGCTTTGGGAGTTGATCGTCCACCTTTGTCCACAGGCTACCAGTCGGTGCCGTTGAAGAACAGCTACAGTGAGGATCTGGAGTTGGCTTCTCTGCTGCTCCACATTGAAATCATCAACCCCAAGGTGAGTTTTGGGGTCCTTCCAGAAAAGGCATCGGGCGTGGCAGCCTCTGAGTCGGAGGCCGGACAGGGTCAGGCTGCCGTGTCCTGAAAGAGGAGACCACAGGGGGATTGTAGATGTTTTGACCGAGGCTTCCCAAGATCATGAAGCCGGCTCCTCATTCCAGTAAGACTCCTTTTATTTAGTTTAAACTGAACTCCTCTCCAGCAAAACAGTCTTTCGTGAGATTTCACAACTACAGACCTTTATTAGGCTTGGAGAGTTGCCAGGCCGATATCTTCCAGACGCCACGCTGTAGCAGCAATTACTTGGCAAGAAGTCAGGAACAAACCTTCACACTAATTAAACGAACTAATTGTCTCCTGCAAACACCACTCCCCTTTCACTCCTCTTGATTCCCTCTGGGAGAGCCCATTCTCCGTCCACCTGTGGCTTTACTCCTGGGTCGACCCTTGTTCCTTAGCTGTTCCCTTCCTCTGGCAGCTCCGCGCGTGCGCACACTGGGCCCAGGCTCAGCTTTAGCAAGGGAAACGTTGGGCTCAGTTGTGGTCTTAAGTCGAGGACTACCTGGAATGGTAAGGTCCGTGATGGATTAAAGGTCGTGTGTCGATTGCCTTGTAAACGCCCTAGGAAGGGCTACTGACTTACGCAGCCTAAGGTAAGATGTCAAATGGTCAAAGCCCAACGGTCTTAGTCGTATCCTATGCGCTCGTCGCTTTCCACATCAACAGTCAAGGAGAAAAACAGCCAGCAGTGCAAAGGGCGAGGAATTAGGGACTCTCTTCCCTCGTCAATTCCAGTCAGCAGCCAAACCAAAAAAATAAAATAAAAAAGCCAATACAATCCTTGGTGTATAAAGAGAGGTCTAGAATCAAGAACAAAGGAAGAATTAGCACCACTTTGTAAAGCCTTAGTACGGCCACACCTGGAATAACTGCATCCAGTTTGGGTCACCACATTACAAGAAAGATGTTGAGGCTGGGAAAAATGCAGAGAAGAGCAACTAGGATGATTAAGGAGAGACGAAAACACCAGCGTTGGAAGGTTATATCTGGTCTAGAGAAAAGAAGGACGGGGGGGACGGACACACAGGATAGCACTATTCCAGTATTTGAGGGGCTGCCCCAAAGAGGAGAGAGAGGGTCCACGGATTTCCCAAAAGATAGGACAAGAAACGACGGGTGGAAACCAATCCAGGAGAGGAGCAACCTGGAATTAAGGAGGAATTTCCCGACAGGGAGGACAATTAACCAGTGGAACAGAGGTTGCCTCCAGAAGTGGTGGGTGCTCCGTTGCTGGAGGTTTGTCAGAAGAAACTGGACAATCACTTGTCTGGAGTGGCAGAGGGTTTCCTGCCTGAGCAATGGGTTGGACTAGAAGACCTCCAAGGTCCCTTCCAGGTCTGTTCTGATATTCGGACCTTGGTTTTTTTAGGAGAATAACAGGCAAACACACAAATCAAGTTAAAAATAAGGCTCTATTGGAAGACATGTTTTTTTAGAGAGACGTCACAAATACAAAAAGTTCTTTGTTTTTTTTTTCCTGAGATGAAAGCAAAGAGTTACAGGCTGAAAAGATGGAGATAATACAATTCAGCATATGGGTTTTTCTTTTTCTTTTTTGAAAGGCCAAGAAGCATTGAATATGCCGCTTAAAAAGTCCACGCTGACTTTTTAAGTCTTGTGGACTTCCAGAATTCCCCAGCCAGCCATTCTGGGAGTTTGGAAGTCCACAAGTCTTAAAAAGTTACCAAGGTTCGGCATCCCTGGATCAAACCAACATAACTTACAAAAACTACACATCCACAGTATTTTTAGAAACAATATTCTAAGCAAACAAACCGAGTCTAACTCACAAACAAAATAAAACCAAGATAGTTGCAGTATCAATGCCCCCTCCTTATTGCGGTAATTAGCTTGCCAATGTGCCAAGAGCTTCGATTTTTCCCCCCCAAGTATGACTACCAAGTATTATTTTCACCCCCAAGAGGTACCATGGTTTTGAAAAGTGCCATAATCTGAAGTGCAAGGAATTTCATTGACAAGATACTACATTATGGGATCTCCTCAGAGACGAGAGGAAAGTGCTTTCGGTTAAAGAGCTGAAATTGACGCACACAGCAATGTGGATGAGGCACTTTCCCCCCTGCTAGATTTCTTTCCTAGGATTTACCAGGAGAGAAAATAAGCCGTTGTAGTTTTGGGGGTGAGCAGGGAACCGGTGATCAGTGGGAGGAATGATTGTGCAAACCCCACATAACTGAGCCTTAAAGTGTTTCAGTCAAAGGGTTTTCGTAGCTGGTGTTTCAAGAAGAATCTTTCATAACCTTGGCACTTAAGAGATGGAAATTCAAACTAGAGGAGCTGATAAAAGAGAACAGCCCGCAGGAAAATATATATATATATAGATATATAGGGCTGACATAGGAAAAGTCGCTTGTGTAGAATTTTCATAGGCAAATCCAGGGATGTATTTGTTTGCATCAGAAAACAGAAATTAGCTAAGGAGCCCAGGTGCTTTTCTGAATGTGCTGCTGGGGCAGCGAGATTGAAATCATTCAATTAATAATTTTAAAATTAATTCAATCAAAGGCAAGGCAGCTTGAAGTCCCAAAGTTGCTGCCCTCTTTGGCTTTGGTTGGGAGCTGATTGTACACAGTGTGGCCTCATCAAAAATGGAAAATGGAAAACAATACATGTGAGGTCCGTTTCCCCCCATCGTCGTCCCCTAAGACTGGAGTAAAATATTCTTGGTCCAACCTGAGACACTTAGCAAGAAACTTCAGCCTGGAGCCCCCTAATGTCTTTTCTTTTCTTTTTAAGCGCCCTAATGCCCGGGGAGCATTTAAAAAGGGCCATGTGCAAAGAGAGCCAGAGACTTTTTGGTCACTCGGGACTCCTAGACAAAAGTCACAGCACAGTTCGTGAGCCTTCCTTGTCCGCGAAGCTAAGTCCCCCCCCATCCAGTCTGTTCAGGAAGAGGGATCTCTCCCCGGATTGTGTGGAAGCAGATCGGGCCGGAATATGGGGTGGGATGGGGGGGCTTCCTGCTTCAGGGGTACAGCCCAATCTCTCTCTCCCCCGCCACTCCCCAAATCTGACCGTCAGCTTCTGTGTTCCTAGCTGGGGTCCAGAGGGAGACCAAGGTGCGTCAGTCTGAAGATGACAAGCCAAGTGGGGAGAGAAGAGAGGTGTGTTGTGACATGCTCTTCCGGCCACCCTGTGGGTCAGTGCGGTGTTGGGGGGGCTGGGGGAGACTCGGCCGCAGAGGCTTCTGGCTGGGCAGGGCTGCCTTCCTTTAGTCCCTGAGAAGCAGAGCAGGAAAGAAGAGCTGCGGGAAAGACCCGGAGGTTTGCTCGTTCTGGGGACACGAAGCCGGGCGGGCGGGGGGTGTCATTTATAAAGGGCCATCTTCTTGCTCTGGTACATGTACATGTAGGCGTCGCAAAAGAGGCGCTTGGCTACTCCTTCCATGTCCCGGGGCCGCTCCATGGCCAAGGACGAGACGGGCATCTCCAGGTATTTGGCCACCTCCGGGCACAGCGTCACCGTGGGGATGTTGTAGCCGTTCTCGTCACCTGAGCGGAGGAGAGAGAGAGAGAGAGAGATGGGAGGATCAGGCGTTGAGGCATTTTGGCTTGCCGGGTGGAAGTGGGGGGCACTTTCCAGAGATCACCCCCAATGCCCTCAGGCACCCCAGCATTCGAACTGAACATGGGGGCCCCAATCCGACCCAATGAAGCAGAAACCCTGGCCCAGACAGGTACGAAGAGCAACCAGGAGGATGAGGGGACTGGAGGCTAAAACATACGATGAACGATTGCAGGAACTGGGCCTGGCTGGTCTAGGGAAGGGAAGGACCAGGGGAGACAGGAGAGCAGCCTTCCAATATCCGAGGGGCTGCCCCAGAGAGGAGGAGGAGGGGGTCAAGCTATTCTCCAAAGTATCCAAATGCCAGACAAGGAACAATGGATGGAAACTGATCAAGGAGAGATTCAACCTGGAAATAAGGAGACACTCTCTGACAGGGAGAACAATCAACCAGTGGAACAGAAGTTGCCTTCAGAAGTTGTGGGAACTTCATCACTGGAGGCTCCCGAGAAGAGATTAGATGGTCACCTGTCAGAAATGTTGTAGGGTCTCCTGCTTGGGTGGGGGGTTGGACTAGATGACCTACAAGGTCCCTTCCAACTCAGTTAATCTTTTTATCTGTTTAGTTTAGTGTTGAATGCAGCAGGCTAGAAAGAAGCAGCCGGGGAAATTCTAGCCCTGCCTTAGGCATATAGGCCAGCTGGATGACGGTGGCCCAGTCACTAGGAGACGGTGAGTTCTAGTCCTGCCTTAGGCATGAAAGCCAGCTGGGTGATTTTGGGCCAATTGCAGGGAGACGATGAGTTCTAGCGCTACGTTAAGCATGAAAGCCAGCCAGTGACTTTGAGCCAATTACCAGAAGACGGGGAGTTCTAGTCCTACCTGAGACACGAAAGCTGGCTGGGCGACTTTGAGTGGATCACTGGGAGACGGTGAGTTCTAGTCCTGCCTTAGGCATGAAAGCCAACTAGATCAGACTCTGTTCCGATCACAGGGAGATGCTAAGTTCTAATCCCACCTTACACATGAAAGCTGGTTGGGTGATTCTTTCTCTCAGTCCAACCCACCTCATAGGATTGTTGCTATGGGGAAAATGGGTGGAAGAAAAAGTATTCGACGCGTTTGCTGCTTCGCCTTACTTACAAAGAAAGGCAGAGAATGAATGAATGAATGAACGAACGAATGAATGAATGAATGTATGAATGAACGAACGAACGAACGAACGGCGCACCGTGTCGGTCTGCCATGCTGTCGAAGAACATCCAGTTCTCTTTCTCTGGCCCATATTTCACGAAGGACACGTAGTGGCTGGTCTCAATGCAGAGGACGGCAAAGAGCTCCACTTTCTCCCGTGGCACCTGCATCCTGTCCCGAGCGAATTCCTTGGGGACGCGCAGCTTGGCCGTCTGGTGGCCTCTTCGCTCGTAATGGGAGTGAGCCTGGAAGTGAGTGAGGGGACACTGGTGAGGTTTCTTAGGCAGGAGACCTTGATCCTGGGGACACAGTATTGACACAATCACACACACACACACACAGAGCTTCCCTTGGACAAAACACTCTGGCTGCTTGTGAGACGGAGAATGAAATCAGCAAGACACCTAAAAGAGGAAGGTTTGTGATGGGAGACTCTAAGGCCCATTCAATGGATAAAAGGCCTTCATGCCAATTGTCCTGTCAGGACATTTACCTCAGGGGTCTTCTTGCAAAAGGGTAAGAGGTTGCACAATGGCGGGCGAGGAAGACTCGCTCTCGTTGTTAAAAGAAAGCAATGAGAACCTAGTTAGTTAATTGAGCATTGATTCCCGGTGATGGCTGGGATGAAAGGAAATGAGGCCTTTTACCTTCGACTAATGGAAGAATTGGAGACCTTAGAACAGGGGTCTCCAAACTTGGCCCCTTTAAGACTTAGGGACTTCAACTCCCAGAATTCTCCAGGAGAGAACTGCAGGTAGCTAGTCATTTGCATCCTTTCTGGAGAGTCGTTGAGGCCGCCTGGAGGTTTACCTGTGTTCTCAGGGTCATCTGAGTGGTGCAAGTGGGTGTGACTGCAATGCAGTCCTTTCAGAGGTTCCAAGGCGGCTCCGCACCCATTTGCACCACTCAGGTGATCCCGAGGACAGAGACAAACCTCCAAGTGGCCTCAACGACCCTCTAAAAGGATGCAAATGACCAGCTGTATCTGCAAGGAGTCCAGCTGCCTCTTGGGGAAAAAAAAGAGCTCCTTTGGGACAGCCATGACCTGGAGGACGGAGAATCTCCATAGATATCATTTGATCTGATTACAGGATCCGATGACGCCTAAACTGAAAAAAGACTTGTGACTGAATAAACTGAAGCTGAAATGCGGTTGATTTTTCTTAACAAGACAGCCCCCCCAACACCTGCCTTCAGATCAACCCCAAAATAATTGCAAGAAAGAAAGATAACGATGGCCTTCGCAGTTCAGACGCTTGAATATTACTGAGAATAGGAAGGGAAGCTCTCAAACACGCAGAACATACAAAGAAACCCAAGAATATTTCTATGCTAGGAACGTTTGGGGGGGAAAAGTAATATCCCAAACCAGAGTTCAGTGCTTCTTAGCTGTCTACAGAAAACGTTTAGAAGCTGCCATTGTTTTGACATTGTTCAAAAACGTTGACCGACTACGTCTGCCGTATCCTCCTTTTTAAAAAAAAAAAATATCTGTAAACTACTACAAATGACATTAAGCCTGCAGTCAAATATGCAAAAAGATGTGTGTTTAACTCTACACTATGTAGAGATCGCTGTTCATTTCAAGACTGCAGAATTTGGCAAGGAAGTTTTAAATCAGGATTTCTAGCCTTGGCAACTTTAAGACCGGTGGACTTCAACTCCCAGAATTCCCTAGCAAGCATAACATCACAGCTGGCTGGGGAATTCTGGGAATTGAAGTCCATCGGTCTTTGTTCTGGCCCGTCAGTGGCCAGTGGAGCTGGCAGCAGATTCGGACAGTGAGGAGGTTGGGGAAGACAATGGGCCAGTCCTGGAGTCTGGGGAAGGCTCGGATGAGGGCTCTGCGTCGGAGGCAGAGGTGGGGCCAGGGCCGTCCCACAGTTATCAGCTGCCTTCGGAGTCAGAGATCAGTGGGGAAGAAGAACAGCTGGAGCCTGTTCCCAGGGTGCGCATGCACAGAGCTGCCAGAGGAAGGGAAAAGTTAAGGAACAAGGGTCGACTTGGGAGTAAAGGCTCAGGTGGACGGTGAATGCCGCCCTCCCAGAGGAAATAAAAGAGAAGAGAAAGGGGAATGGTTTTTTTTCAGGAGACAATGAGTTCAATTCATTAGGGTGAAGATCTGTTCCTGACTTCTCGCCAAGTAATTGCTTCTACAGCGGGGCGTTTGGAAGCTATCGGCCTGGCAACTCACCCAGCCTGATAAAGGTCTGTACTTGTGAAATCTCATGAAAGACTGTTGGCCAGGACTTTGCTGGAGAGGAATTCACCCTAAACGAAATAAAAGGGGTTTATCAGGACAAGGAGTCGGCTTCGTGCTGATGGGGAAGCCGGGGGCAGAACAGACTCCAAATTGCCAAGGTTGTACCCTCAATTGTGCCCTTGCCCTAAATTGTTCCACCTTTGACCAAATCAACTCCACCGAGAAATGGTAGACCAGCTAGGCAAGGATTTGTTGGGGATTTGGTACAAATGAACCCGACCTGAATGTCCGAATGGCCTGGATCTTGGACAGCGTTTCTCAACGCAAAAACATGACCTCAATGACCTAGATGACCTCAAAGGTCCCTTTCCAACTCTCTGTTAAACCTTGAGGGATTCGAGCAGGCCTCGAAGGCGATTTTAGCCAAGAGGAGAGCCAGAGGGAAGAGCACCTCCAGGTGAGCAGAACGAGGGTTTCCCCCTACCAGACTCGGGAAAGGGGACCACGAGGAAATCCCAGAGTCGTGGGATTTCGCTGGGAAGGGGGGGAAAGCCCCCCCCCTCCATTCATGGGGATCCCTTTGCCACGCTCGTCCTCCAGAACCCTTGGACTACACTGCCCATCCGCCATCGCCCCTGCGGATCATGGGCTTTGGAATCAGCCCGTCTGGTGCACAGGGCCGCCCCGCCCCGCCCCGCCTTCACTGACGCGACGCGGGGAAAATCCCTGGGTGTAGCCACGTGGAGGTTTCCCCAGCCCCGCCCCCCAGCTGGGATGGAGCTTGCAATTGGCCAGCCTTGGCGTCCATCAAGGAAAGGGGGAGGGAAAAGAGAAACTCTCCTTGCGCCCGTCCATCCCGTCGTTGATTGGGCGAGCGTTGACGTCCATCAAGGAGAGAGGGTGGGAAAGGAGAATTCTCCCTGTGCCCTCTTCTCGCCTTCCCTTCCACCAAGTCGTTGATTGGGCGAGCCTTGGCGTCCGTCAAGGGGAGGGGGTGGGAAAAGAGAACTCTCCCTGCGGCCTCTTCTCCCATCCTCCCTTCCAATTCCGTCGCTGATTGGGCGAGCCCGTTGGCGGGGGGGGCGGGGGCGCCGTCGTTTGTCGTTCCGGTTGCCGATTGGCCGTCCGGCGGGTGACGTCACGCCCGTCGCCTGGCCGACTGAGGGGAGCGCCGTTTCCTCAGAGTTTCCCTCAGAAGCGTCTTCTGCTCTTTCCGACGGGCGGGCGGCCGGACGAACGGTGGCGGGCCCGAGCCGGCCCGTCCCCTCGCTCCGTCCTCGTCCCCATCCCCGAAGGGAGCCTAGAAGCCCCCAGTCCCGCGGACGTGTCGGCCCCGGAGCTGACGTTGCCCCGCTGGCTGGGAGAAGGGCGAGGCCGGGCGACGAAAGGCTGCGAGGAAAGCCGAGGACGGCTGAGGGACCCTCTCCCGCAACGGCGACCTCGACCGGGGTGGTTTTTCACCGTTCCCGCTTCACTTCAGGCAGCCTTTGACTCCCGGCGGCCTCCGAGGTAGATTTACCCCCTCACGACCCGTCGCTAACCGGGCCCTTCGGGGTCTTCCAGCCGTGCGCCGTCGCTGACAGCTGGTTGCCCTTCGGACACGGCCTCTGAGTCGTCTATGGATCGGTTTCTACGGGTAGTCCTCGACTTACGACCGCCACGGAGCCTCGGATGGTGGTGGTCCAAGGAGAAATGGGCTAAGTGAGCCCTGCCCCCCTTTTGTGACTTTTCTTGCCACTGTTGTTAAGCGAATCGCTGCGGTGGTTAAGTTAGGAACGCGGTCGTTAAGCGAGTCTGGCTCTCCCCCCACCGCCCCCCATGGACTTCGCTGGTCCGAAGGTTGCCAAAAACAATGGGTCATGTGAGCCCAGCGACCGTCATAAATATGAATCGGTTGTCAAGTGTCTGAATGTAAGTCCCGTGACTGTGAGGCTGCTGCAACGGTCGTCAGTGGGAGAAAAGGTCATAAGTGTGAAAAACGGTCATAAGTCACTCGCTTCAGATTTTTCTTCCGAATGATTTGTTCCTTAATCCCTGATGAGGATACCTAGCTGGGTAATGAAAGGTCTGAAAGAGAACAATCGAAGTCCCAAAGGGTGAAGATGACAGTTTTCCTGTCTTCCTCCTTGAAAGTTCAGCTTTCACTTTCACATAGTATTGGGAAATACCAAAACTTCGTACAATTGTCGTCTTCTGAAATGCACCTCTCAGTATCTGAATATCCTTTCTTAATTCCCAAAAGTGCTTTTCAAAGGCATTTAGCTTCTTATATAAGAAGAGAGAATATCTCCCTCATCTCTCTCTCTCCCCCTCCCTCTCTGTCTCCCCTCCCTCTCTTGCTCTCCCTCCCTCTCTCTGGCTCTCCCCCTTTCCCTCCCCCCCCCTCTTCCTCCCTCTCTCCCTCTCCCTCCCTCTCCTCCCTCCTTCTCTCTGGCTCTCCCCCTCTCCCTCCCCCTCTCTCCCCCGGTCTCCCCCTCCCTCTCTCTCCCCACCTCCCTCCCTCTCAGTCTCCCCCTCCCTCTCTTCCTCCCTCTCCCTCCCTCCCTCTCTTCCTCTCCCTCCCTCCCTCTCTTCCTCTCCCTCCCTCCTCCTTTCCTCTCCGTCTCCCTCCCTCCCTCTTCTCCCCTCTTCCTCTGCTCCCCCTCTCTCTCACACACACAAAACATAGATGATCACATGACCCCTGTCATATGCTGCACCTGTCATAACACAGTTTTCAAGTACCTGCAATTTAATCACATGATTATGGGGATACTGCAACAGTTTTAATTGTGAAAAATGGTCCTAAGTCACTTTTTCAGGGCTGCTGTAACTTGTGGCCGCTGGATGAGCTGTTGTGTGTCAAGGACTACCTCTATACATAAGTGTTGTTGTCTGCATGTCACCACAGTTGCTTCGATGTTGACATCTCTACTGTACAGAATGCCACTACGCTCCTTCCATTGTTATTCCAGGTATAGCTATATTGCATAGCAATTCTAGTTGACTTGTGCACTTTTGGGGACATCTCAGTGCTATCGAAACAGGCCCTACAATATTATTCTGGCACCATCGTTCTGTGTGAAGGTGCTTCGGATGTCTTTCAAACACTTTGCATTGTCCTCGCCCTCAATAAATAACTGATCCTTGGAGATCAAGGGGGCACGTGCGGGTTTATCTTCTCTAGCAGTTTCAGTGTGTGTGTGTGTGTGTGTGTGTGTGTATTTGGATGAGGCTATTTTTGTATCTGAAAAAAATAAATTGGGTCTGAGACTGATCGTACCTTTGTTTATTTTAGGACAGAAGAATGTATAAGATGGACACCCCAGTCACACACTCTTCATACCAACCTACACAGTTGGACAGAAACATGTATTACATCTTGACTGAAAACTACCATTATGGCAGCAAGCTTTTCCACGCAGGGAGCATGTGTTTTCTGAAAGAGCAGATATACCTGCAGCACATTAGCAGGTCGTCTACTCGCATGTGGCGGTTTATTATGGAACAGGATGGTTCTGTGGCTACTGTGGACGTGGAAAGCCTGCAGCCGGTGAACGAGAAGATGGCCGACTTCCTTCTGGCCATTAGCAACGCGCAGGAACGCTTGAACTGTTTTCTAGACAGGCAGGTTCTCGATGCCGCCATGACGGCTGAACCAGGTCAGCAGGTCTTGGTCGATCTGGAGGATCAGTTTACCCCTGCGACCATCCGCTACATTGGGAAACTCCACCAATGCCCTTTACCATCAGGGGTCTATCCAATTTACTTTGGAGTGGAATTGCAGGTAAGAGGGATGTAATAAAAAGGGCTTCTCTTTGGGGGCCAGACCCTGGGAAAGCACAGGTAGTCCTCAACTTAATTCACTTAGTGACCGTTCAAAGTTACACCAGCACTGAAAAACTTTTAGGATCGTTTTTCATACCTATGACCTTTACACCATACCCACGGTCATGTGATCAAAATTCACCTGCTTGGCAATAGACTCATACTTACAACGGTCGCAGTGTCCCAGGGTCACATTATCCCCTTTTGAAGCAAAGTCAACAGGGAAGCCAGATTCACTTAACAACAGGGTGACTAACTTATCAACTGCAGGGATTCACTTAACAATAGTGGCAAGGTCGTAAAACCTGGCAAAACTGACAACAAATGTCTCACTTAACAGCACAAATGTTTGGCTCATTTGTGGTCGTAAGTCAAGGACTGCCTGTATATTTCCAATATATGCTCACTCTCTTTTCCTTTAACGAGTTCACCTGTACCTGTAGTCAGCTGAAACCTGTTGTATGCAGACCTGTCTGCTCAAGCAGGTTATATGGTGAGTTGTCACCTTCAGCATGAATGGAACACTTTTCCGTTTGGGAAGGATGGAAATTTAAAATACAAGTAGTTCTCAACTTACAACCATTTGTTTAGTGACCATTCAAAGTTATGGCAATAAAGGAGAATCTTTGTAGCCCAGGGTTGAAATGTGGGGTCCTTGGTGCCCTCTGAGCTTGGAGGTTTTCATCCCGACATTTCATTATCTAAACTAAGTAATGTAACCAAAGCTACGTGGCACTGAACAAAGTGACTGACGACCAGTTTTCACACTTACCCCACGGTCACGTGATCAAAACCCAGGCATTCGGCAAGTGGCATGTATTTATGCCAGTTGTACTGTCACAAGGTCAAGTGGTCATTGGTAACTTGACCGGCCAGCTTCCCACTAGCAGAGTCATATTCGCTTAACCAGTGCAGTGATTCACTTAAGAACTGGTTAAAAAAAAAAAAGAACTTTATAAAATGGGGCAAAATTTATTTAACAGCTGCCTTGCTTAGCAATAGAAAGTTTAGACTCAAATCTGAATTAGTGCAACGCACCCTGAAAAATTCAATCTGCCCCAAAACTAAGATTATCTCCTTGGGGAAAGAGTTTTGACTTGCTTCAACCCTAACCAGATATCTGTGGATGTGCTGAGGAATTCTGGGAGTTGAATTCCACCTGTTGTATACATGATGGCTGGGGAATTCTGGGAGTTGAAGTTGCCAGGGTTGAGAAATAATGAATTAGTGCAATGCACCCAGAAAGATTCAACCTCTGCCCCAAATCTAAGAGTTATCTCCTCGGGGAAAGAGTTTTGACTTGCTTTAACCCTAACCAGATATCCTGTGGATAGTCTGGGGAATTCTGGGAGTTGAAGTCCACAAATCTGAACACTGCCAAGGTTGGGCACCCCTAGCATAAGGCTGTGCTGTGGAGTCCCCTCAGTCATGACCTCTGTCTGCTACTTCTCTAGGGTGACGGTGAAGGCAGAGGCAGCTGTGCCGGCACCTGCCGTGGGGTAGAATACTTCAAGTGTAAGCCCAAGTGCGGCCTTTTCCTGCCATTCAACAAGCTGCAGTTTCTACCAGCCTCAGAGACCGACCAAGTGGAGGAGAAAAGGCAGAAGACTGACGGAATCATGCCAGTGAAAATGGGCGACACTGTTGGCTTTTATTTAGAGGATGCCTTCACACGAGGGATAGTCCTGGAAGTGTATCAGGCGGGGAATCAGTGGATGGTGAAAGTATGTCCGGTAAGGAGGCCTCGAAGGGAAAACTAACTCCTGCAATGTATTTGTTGGTTTGATTAGCTAGTCTCTTGTCTCAAAGGTGCTTTTAAAAAGACAATCGAGCTTTTTTTTTCTTTTTGAAAACGTTTTGCTTCTCATCCAAGCATCTTCAGTTCAGTTCTTCAGTTCTTGGATGAGAAGCAAAACATTTTCAAACCCCACATTCACCAGCACTGATGTTACCTATCTGGGTAATGAAACGTCTGCAAATAAACAACCACACTTAATTTTAATGGAAGAACACAGTCCAGTTGCCTTTTGAAAATAATTTTTGGGACAGCCATGACCTAGAAGATTTGAGAATCTCTATAAACCTGACACTTATTTCTACCCTGCCTTTGTTATTTTCATGTATAATTTAAGGTGATGAACGTACCTAATCCTCCTCCCTCCTTCTCTTTTCCCCACAACAACAATCCTGTGAGGTGCCTTGGGCAGAGAGAAGGCCCAAAGGATGATCCTTCCGTGTTAAAGGCTGGGACAGCATCTTAGCTGGTCCTGTGGCAGCTTTTAACTGGGGAAGTAGAATGACATTCTAAGTGGGCAACTTGACTGAGCTCATCTTTGCTTCACCCATCAAATCCTTGATGCTTGAATATTGTTGGGCATCAGGCTAAGCAGGTTTGAAGCTCAGGAAAGCTGTTTCATCAGCCTTAGAACATAAAGCATAGAATAATTGTCAGGTGCAAGGAACTGGGAGGTAGAGCTAGGTCCAAAATGAATAGAAGTTTATTTCATGCTACCTCTAAACAAGAATCCGGACTACTAACAGCCAAGGCAAATAGGCGGTAAATAAGAGTCAATAGAATTCAAGGAAGGCTGGACAGATCTCTTGTGGGCATGAAGGGACTCTAAACTGATGGTGCATTTGATCCCTCCCTCCCTTGGGATGGACCTGGTTATCTCCTACAATAATAGGATTGGAAGGGGCCTTGGAGGTCTTCTAGACCAGCTCTCTGATTAAGCAAGAGATACCATATCAGAAAAATGGCTGTCCAGTCTCTTCCTGAAAACCAAGTGATGGGGCACCCACAATTTCTTAAAGGCAAGCCGTTCCACTAATTGATTATTCTCACTATCAGGACAGTTCTCCTCCGTTCTAGGTAGGTTCTCTCTTTAATTATCTTCCACCCTTTACCTCCGGCCCTCAAATGCTTTGGAGAATGAAGTGATTCCCTCTTCTCTGTGACAGCTCCTCAAGTACTGGAAGGCTGCTATCATATCATCCTTTGGGATAGGTTACAGCGGTATAAAACAGCCTTTTCTGTATTGGCTGGGTTGCTGGGAATTGGGGGAGCTGTAGTCCTAACACAACTAGGGGGAGTTGTCCTAATTGTTTGTCACTGACTGAGCGGCCATACAAATCCTCTAAACAAACACACACACACACACACACACACATCGAGCTGGCTGCATTGTAAGAGCTGGTGGTCCATATGACTCTTTCTGTTCATGCATTTTGTGACTCGCTTGGATAACCAGATACCCCTGGGAACAGTTACAAACAATAACGGCCTTTTTATTTTGAGAGAGAAAAATATGAGCTGGTTTTTTCTTTTTCTTTTCCAGAAAACCTCCATTCCCTTAAACCGGTTTGTTTCTTTGCTTCTTAGGTGGGAAAGGAAATAAAAGTTTTGTAAAAGCTTATAATACTTGCTTTGAGAAAGGTAGAAGAAAATTGGAAACTAATTAGCTTGCGGGAGTCCAATGTCCCTGCAGGGGACATATGGGGACATACGCTACCGGGGCCAAACATGGATGTTTACAATAAAACATAAACAAAAGTTAAGTCACCATGGACCTTTGAGGAAAGTAGCTGGAGTGACCAGAAAAGACAATATCAGGAATAAAATCATAAGAGAAAGAATAGGCATAGAACCCATCTTAAGCCACATACAAAAATAGCCAAGCGGTTTGCTCACCTGGAGAGAAAGGTCTTGGGATTCCATACCGTACAAGGCATATAAAAAAAGAGGAGAAGGTCAAAGAACACGAGGCAGACCCAGGCATGCCTTATTTAAGAGCAGAAAGAAACAAAACAGAACAGTCATTGCTGAATTATAGGAGGAGAGCATTTATTAAGTGAACTCAAGAGCATATTAGAAAACCTCCGTCTTCCCCAAGTGAGATTGAGATTACTCAATTTGTAAAACAGCACAGACAATTCTTTCTGTATTGAGGCAACCTTCTTACTTTTTATAAGGATATGGTCATTAGGATACGGTAGATAGAGATGAAGTGACCCAGGATTGCCAAATTTCATGAGATTCTCACCATCTGATGCCTGAGAACACTGGCAAAGAAACATCGGTATTTCTTAGGAATTGCTAATTTAGTGAGGTTTGGACTAATTTGAGGGCTCCACAAGTGTGTTGCCAATTGACATTCTGCAGGGTTCTCCAAAATATTATTTGTTTATTTATCAATTGATTGATTTACTTATCTGTCCATCTGTCCACCTCTCTCTTCCTCCCTCCCTCCCCCCTTCCCTCCCTTCTCCCTCTCTCCCTATTCCTCTCTCTCTGTCTCCTTCACCTTCTCTCTCTCTCTCCAATCTGGTTTATCTGTCTCACTTTCCAAGTGACTCCAGGTGGTTTACAGACAAATTAGTTATGCCACCAATCTTTTCATAAGATTAGGTTCTCAGCAGCTGTTGTCAGCACCCTCCTGAACTGAATGTGGCACTTAATATTTCCCCTGGATTTTTTGTGATGGACAGCACTTTCTTTGTAGAGCAACAAGGATGATCTCTGAACATGTACTTGTGTTTTTCTGAAAGAAAACCTTTTTCCTCCAAGTAATATTATTTTAAAATTAGAGAGTTATTTTAGACTACCTACGAATAAAATACAGAGGCAGGGTGTTAGGGCAAAGAAGATTTCATTTCTCATAAATACAGGGCGATCTTATTTTACTACTACATACTACTACTTGACTATATGATGGATTGTACAGAAAAATGCCTTCCTAAAAGCTGTCTATGGAGATTCTCCGTCATCCAGATCATGGTTGTCCCCAAGGTGCCCTTTTTTTTTCAAGAGGCAGCTGGACTTTCTGGTTTTTCCTTTGAAGACATTTCGCTTCTCATCCAAGAAGCTTCTTAGCTGAAACAGCTTCTTGCGTGAGAAACAAAATGTCTTCAAAGAAAAACCAGAAAGTCCAGCTGCCTCTTGAAAAAAAAAAAGGCACCTTGGGGACTTCCTGAAGGCTGACATTTTAAAACAATCCTCTAGACTTGGGCAAAGATTGGGCTGAAATTTCAATCATATTTTGCCCTTGACTCGATTGATTTGGAATCCAGTTGCGTAAGGAAAATGACACAGCACATTTTTTTTTTCTCATGTAAATTCATCAACTTGAATTTCATCCCTCAGGTCTTAAAATCCAGTGAAGTTTTCCTTCTCTCCTTTGTTTCAGGAGGAAGAGGGCTCGGCAGACGTTTTCCGGGAGATCCCTCTGGATTCGGTGGTGAAGGGGGAGCTGCTCTGCTCAGGTAAATGGCTTTTTGGACAGTTTTTATTGCCCTGAGTTTGGAGGCTGGCTGAAAAACAAGTACACAGGTAATCCTCAAGTTACAGCCGTTCGTTTAGTGATTGTTCGAAGTTACAACAGCACCGAAAACAGTGATTTAGGACCGTCTTTCACACTTATGACCTTCATCGTTTCCCTACGATCAAAAATTCAGATGCTCGGCAACTGACTTGTACTTATGACCGTTGCTGTGTCCCAGGGACACAGGAATCCCCCTTTTTTGACCTTCTGACCAACAAAGCCAGTGGGGAAGCCCGATTCACTTAACAACCATGTGACTATCTTATCAACGGCGGTCATTCACTTAACGACCGGGGCAAGGAAGGTCATAAGATGAGCCAAAATTCACTTAGCAAATGCCTCACTTAAAACAACCAGAAATTTGGGGCTCAGATTATGGTTGTAAGTCAAGGACTACCTGTAGTCAAATATAACGGAGCAGGGTGTCACACCTGCTCCTCTCTGGGCTTTTAGAAAACATCGTCACATCAGAATTAAAAAAGTTGAGCAGAAATAAATAGACCGGCCTTGTTTTTCTGTATTTGACGTATAGACTCGGATTCTGGGCTCCAGGATTATCTCAAACGTAGGAGAAGCGATAATTCAGTGAATTCAGAAGACAAGACTTCCTCTCTAGACGTCAACTCTGTGGTGCAGATCAACTTAGACAAGGGACGTGCTATGACGGGGACTATCCGTTGGATTGGCTGCCTGCCTAATGCCCAGCACAGGATGGCTGGAATTGAGTTGGTAAGCACCCATCCTTTTGTACTGTGTCCCTGTGTCTCCTCCCCACCCTTTCTCTCTCTCTCTCTCTCTCTCTCTCTCTCTCTCTCTCTCTCTCTCTCAATACCGATGGATGCTGGTAGGCAGAGGCAGAATTTTCCCCCCTTATTTTCCTCCCCCCCAAAATAAGCCTGATCACATAGTTTCGTAGTGAAGCACAGCATCGAGCTAGTGTGTATATATACATATACATATGTATATATGTGGTTGTTCGGGTTTCTCCGCGTAAGATTCGAAGTATCTAGAGCAAGCGTTTCGATGAAGTCTCATTCATCATCTTCAGGCTTCATCGAAGCGTTGCCTGAATGCTTCAATCTTACGTGAGAGAAAACCCGAACAACAAATCCACATACAAATACCAGCGAGAACCTCAGAAAACAAATACATATACGTATGTATATATATGTGTGTGTGTGTGTTTGTGCGTGTATACACACACACTATACACACACACACAATGTGTGTACCAAAATGCTTATTGAAATGATCAAATACAGGTAATCCTCAACTTACAATAGTTCGTTCAGTGACCATTCAAAGTTACGACAGCACTGAAATAAGGGACTATTTTTCACACGACCGTTGCAGCATCCCCACAGTCACGTGATCAAAATGTGGACATTTGGCAATTGAGTCCTATTTATGACGGTCGCAGGGTCTCCCGGGGTCACGTGATCCCCTTTTGCAACCTCCCGACCACGAAAGCCCACGGGGAAGCCAGATTCACTTAACAACCCGTGCGATGAACTTAACAACTGCAGGGATTCCCTTAACCACTGTGACAAGAAAGGTCCTCAAATGGGGGCAAAGCTCACTTAATTATCAATGTCCCGCTTAGCAGCATAAATGTTGGGCACCATGGGGGTCACAAGTCGAGGACAACCTGTAATAGGATGCCTGTCCTCCTCCCTGGTAGGATGAAGAGAACAACAGCCTTTCCGATGGAGAGTGGCAAGGGGTGCGCTACTTCACCTGTCCTCCGCATCGGGCCCTCTTTGTGCGGCTGGAGTCGTGCCAACCCGATTCGCGCTTCCAGGGAAACAAGAGCCTGTTTGAGGAGCCCTCTGAATGCAGTAAGTCCCTTCCCTGCAGCGGCTGGAGGTTGACTCCCTGGAGCAGGGATGGCGAACCTTTTCCTTGTCCCGTGCTGAAAGGGCGCGCCCCCGTGCCTCCACCCATAAGGCAATGTGGGGCCCCCACGCATGGGCGGCAGATACCCAACAATCAGCTGGCTTGCAGGGGTTGCGCACACATGCGCAGGGGGTCTGTTCCCGGCAACGGCTCATGTGCCACAGAAATGGCTCTGCGTGCTACTTCTGGAGCATGAGCCGTAGGTTTGCCATCACAGCCCTAGAGCCTTCAATGGGCATCGGTTTGAACCCTTGGTCAGGGCAAGAAAATGAGTTTATATGTTTACTTATAAGTAATTCAAGGCAGCAAACCTACCTAGCACTCCGTCCTCCTGTTTTCCTCCCAACAACAGCCCTATGACGTGGGTGAGGCTGAGAGAGAGTGACTGGCCCAAAGTCTCCCAGTCGGCTTTCATGCCTAAGGCAGGACTAGAATTCACCCTTGCCTGGTGATTCGCTCAAAGTCTCCCAGTCGGCTTTCATGCCTGAGGCGGGACTAGAATTCGCCCTCGCCTGGTGATTCGCCCAAAGTCTCCCAGCCGGTTTTCATGCCTGAGGCGGGACTAGAATTCACCCTCGCCTGGTGATTCGCCCAAAGTCACCCAGCCAGTTTTCATGCCTGAGGCGGGACTAGAATTCACCCTCGCCTGGTGATTCGCCCAAAGTCTCCCAGCCGGCTTTCATGCCTAAGGCGGGACTAGAATTCACCCTCGCCTGGTGATTTGCCCAAAGTCTCCCAGCCGGCTTTCATGCCTAAGGCGGGACTAGAATTCACCCTCGACTGGTGATTTGCCCAAAGTCTCCCAGCCGGCTTTCATGCCTAAGGCGGGACTAGAATTCACCCTCGCCTGGTGATTCGCCCAAAGTCTCCCAGTCGGCTTTCATGCCTAAAAAACTAGAAACTGTGGAACTAAAAACTCTGGAACTAGAACTCACTGTCTCCTGGTGATTGGCCTAGAGTCATCAGGCTAGTCTAGAGAAAAGAAGGACTAGGGGTGACAGGGTACAGTGTTCCAGTATTGGAGGGGCTGCCACCAAGAAGAGGAGGTCAGCTTATTTTCCAAAGCACCAGAAGGAAGGACAAGAAACAATGGATGGAAACCAATCAAGGAGAGAAGCAACCTGAATTAAGGAGAAACTTCCTAACGGTGAGGACAATTGACCAAAGGAACAGCTGGCCACCAGAAGTCGTGAGTGCTTCTTCATCACTGGAGGTTTTTAAGAAGAGACTGGACAGTCACTTGTCCGAAATAGTATAAGATCTCCTGCTTGAGCAGGGGGCTGGAGTAGAAGACCTTTAAGGTCCCTTCCAGCTGAATTCTGATTCTGATACAGCCAGCTTTCATGGTTCACCCTCTCCTGATTTCTAGGGACCTTAACCAGTGCACAAACTGGTTCATATAGTTAAATTGTTCCTAACTGATGGCTCTTTACCCTTTGCCCAAACATGTCCAGGAACTCACCATCTTTCTAGGCAAGTGTGACTGATCCTTAACCAGGAGGAACAAGAGGCTCATAGGAGTCTGACCCACGCCCTTTTCCAACAAGTCAAAACACAATCCAAAAGGAACAGAAACCTTGGTATGCTTTTACAAAATAATTAGCTGTGATAAGCACGAGCCTTGCCAAACTGCAAGACTTGCCAAAAGATAACAGACAAGAAATAATTTGCAATACAAGAATCTTCAAATACAAACTCAGCATACTGGAATGTCCATGAGGCTGAGTTTCAAAACGTCTTGGCTTCCTGCAAAGTACGTTCCTTTCACAGCTGGCTTTTATCTTCTTGAAGGGAGGGGGCATGACCTTGCAGCCTTACTCCCGAGTTGCCCGTGCTGCTGCAGCTTTTCTTTCCGGCGAGCAGCCCCGCATGCACGCGCCCTTAGCACAGGCTCCTCAGGAACCTCCTCCTCTCTGCTGCCAGCCCCCACAATCTCTAAAGGCAGCAGTCTACTCCCTAATGGTTCCGGCCCCTCATCTGAGTCCTCGCTCTCCTCAGCCGTCGGCACCTGCTGCCAGCTAACCACAACAGGGTTTTTTGGGGGGGGGAGGGGGGAGACTTTCTGCCAAAGCCACCTGCCTCCAAAGGGAAGAAATTCACAGTCTCAAACCAGAAGAACTTTTAACGCAATTTCAACTATGTCATAACTCAGCAGGCAGTATCTCAGCTGTCAAGCAGACAGGATGGGTGTGAGATCCAAAGCTCAATGCAGGATCCAAAACAAAGCATCATCCTTCTCCTTTGGCTTGGCTTGGCTTGAAAGACAGCCAATAAAAATGAGTGTATCGCCTCCTTTAGTAAAATTTGCACTGCCTAGGAAAGTTTTCTGAACATTCACCTGGGATCTACCTACCTGTAACCCCAAACCATTAAAGCATCCTTCTCAAGCGTAGAAAGTTAGTTTGAGGAAGTTTCGAGATCCCGTCGCGGGATTTAAGCTGCTGGCAATTGACCGGTGGGGATTTTGTCAGTGTATTATTTAAGATTTAATCTTCAATTCGATTTACAGTCTGGGACTGATAAAAACTTAACGGTTCAGCTCCTAACCAAGGACCTAGGAGCTGTTAAGGTAACATCTGAGTATATAGGCAGTTCTGAATAAGGTGGTTTTTTGCAAAGTCAGAATATTGCAAAGTCTGATAAGTCCAGAGTTTTCATGTATCTAGGCAGCCTTTTGGGGATCGCTCCAAAGGCTCCTGTTACTATTGGTAGAACCATTTATTTCCACAATCGCTCGAATTCAATTTGCAGATCGTGATATTTTGTTATTTTTAATAGCTGTTTTCTCTCCAATTCTTGCGTCACCTGGTATTGCAATATCAATCAACATGACTTTTTTTCTTTTCCATAATCGCGATGTCAGGTGTGTTCTGTCTGTCTGGATCCAAAAGTCCCACAGGATCTTGACTTGCTCATTTTTAAGAATTCTCCTCCTCCTCCTCCTCCTCCTCCTCCTCCTCCTCCTCCTTTCTTCTTATTTTTCTTTCTTATCCTTATCTCTTTTATACATTAAACATGAAACTCAGTCAACTGAACATTTAAAAATGCATCACAAATACCAGTGACTGGCGCTGATGGTTGAAACGGTTCGCTGCCAGCATCCTAGAGGTATCAACCGAGCATCTTGTTAAAATAGAAGATGTTCTGTGTAGCGCGGGTTTTTTTTTTTTTGCAGTTCCGCTGGTGTTATTGCAGGAAGCTGCAACTTCTTGATGAATTTTGCAAAGTTCTTGGACACGGTACCAAGTGCCCCGATGACAATGGGTATCATTGTTACACGTTTCATCCATAATTGCGTAGTTTCGATGGCCAAATCGCGATGTTTTCTGATTTATTTATTTTTTCTAGTTCTTTTTCTTCGACCCTGGCATCTCCCGGTACATCGATACCAATAAATTGTACGCTTCGGTTTTCAAGAACTGTGAAATCTGGCATGTTGTGTTCCAAATGGTGATACGTCTGTATTCGAGAGTTATTGTTATTATCGTTGCCGTTATTTAAACGGAGAATCCTGCTCTGTTTCAGGAGAGGCGGACGCTCTGTCTGTTCAGAGCAACTCCCCACCCCTAAGAGCCGAGGTGGCCGTGAATGTCCTCCGAGGGCGGATGAGAGGGATCCAAGGCCACTGTAACTCCTGCTACATGGACGCTGCCCTGTTCAGGTTTGCAGCCCTACCAAGCTTCCTTCCCCCTGCAGGGGAGGGTACTGCCTTTGGAGCTCTGCTCGTTGATCTCTTTGCTTTCCCTCCCCTCCATCTCGCTCTCCCTAAACCTCTCTCCCCTCCACCCTGACGCGTTGGACTGACCGGCACGTCCTCTCTCCCCACAGCCTCTTCTCCTGCACCTCGGTGCTGGATTCCATGCTGTACAAGCCCTCTCTCCCCGCTGACGGGCGCATCCAAGAGATCCTCCGGGACAAGATCGTCAACCCTCTGAGGCAGTAAGTGGCTTCCTGCGCGCGCGCGCGCGCAAAAAACGTAGCCGCCGAACCAGTAGTAACACCAGTTGAATCCCACCGCTGCCCTCACAACATAATACAGTTGGGAATTCCAGGCTCCCCTAGGGTTGTAAGTCAAGAACGTAGGTAAAGTAAAGAATATAAGCAAAGAATTCTATTCCAAATTCTATTCAAAACAAGAAAAGAAAAAATCCTATCCGTGGCAGCTGGACCAGGCTTGGCATGGATTTTAGTGGCCTGAATTGAAGCCATGACTTAGCGGCATTTTTCTTTTTCCTTCACCTTTCAAAAGCAGAATAAATTGAGCCCAATTTTGTAGTTAAGGCACGGGATGGACATTGCTGGGATTTGGGGTGCAGAACAGTAGTGGCCAGAATTTAGTTCTGGATTGTGTCTTGAGATTTTGCCTTTTTTTTTGTCTGGGTCGTACACAGGAATGGCTTTGTCGCTGCCAAAAGTGTGATGGATCTTCGGTATCAGCTGACCGAAAAGGGACAATCTTCCAGTTTTGCTACTTCGGAGAAAGGTGCCCCCTTTTTCCTCCCTTTCTCTCTCTTAATATGAAATGGTGAGATTCTGCTTTCGAAATTGGGGGAATGAAGGTGCACCTGGATTCCCAAGATCACTGGCTGTGATTTTTGTGGGAGCGATGGGGCAGGAGGCAGGGATTATCGAATACATTCCCAGGCTGAACAGTGGTTTGATGATCTGTCTTTTAACTTTTATATGTAACAATTTTATTGGCTTTATACCAAGGCTCTTCAAACTTGGCAAGTGCAAGACTTGTGGACTTCAACCCCCAGAATTCTTGAGCTAACCTGACTGGAGGAGGAGGAAGAGGAGGAGGCATTCTGGGAGTTGAAGTCCACAAGTCTTAAAGCCGTCAACTTTGAAGACCCCTGCCTTATACTAACTACGGCATATAATGAAAATATCAAAGTAAATAATAGGAAAGATAGGAAAAGAAAAAAAGGGAAGAGAAAAGTGGGGGAAAGGAAAAGAAAGGGCATTGATTTCTGACTCCTTTCGGTGCAGTAGAATAAGGCATTAGCATCAAACCTTAACTTTTTAATTTTTGCATAACAGTTTAAAACTAGCCATTTCTATAAGAACAAATCTATCAAATCGGTAAAGCCCCAAAATCAAAGTTTCTTTCTTTTTTTTTTTTTTCTACCTCAAGCACAAAGTCTAGAAGTGGTTTCCAAGCAGAAATAAATGATGGTTTGTCTTTTATCGAATAAACTAGAACTGGCTTGACTGTGCCAAAGCCAAAGAGAGCCCCACTTTCTTGGAGAAAAGGCAAACTAAGTTTTTGAAAATCTCTGAATTAATTCCGGAGCATGAAATTAAGAGCCTTGTGCCAGTTAGAACAATCAAACAGTGAAACGACTTTGCCTGTAGAAGTTCTGGGTTCTCCGTCACCGGAGATAAATTTTTTCCTGGACAAACATTTGTCTGAAATGGTGTTAAGGTCTCCTGCTGGAGCAGGGGGCTGGACTAGACAACCTCCCAGGTCCCTTTTAGCTTTGTCATTTTGTATTCTGATTGGTGAATTGCGAGGGAATTATTCAAGGTCTGACTGTGGCAGGAACTGACAACTCTCAGTCTGGGCAAGGCATTCCAGAAGGGGAGCAAAGACGAAAACTTCCATCCCATTCCCGGCTGCCATCTCTTCTTTCCTTATAGAATGTATTACACTGTAGGGTTGATGCCCCAATTTAATTCACAGCTGTTTGCAAAACCTTCGTAAGGGAACGAAAAGGCGGGACAAGAAATGACAGAGAGATAAGAGTCTTACCAAAGAGTGAGCCAACCTCTAGAACTAAGGAGGAATTTCCTGACAAGAAACACGGATGGCAATTCCAGACATTGTGAAGGCTCCATCGCCTCTCGCTGAGAAGAGATCAGTGGAATGCCTGAGCGCAGCGGGTTGGACTAGAAGACCTCCAAGGCCCTCCCAACTCTGCAATTCTGCTCTTTTTTGGGTTAAATCACCTCTGCATTTAAGGGGCAAGTGCTTATTCAGAGGAGGGTGTGTGCTTCTGGCTGAAGCAGCGTTTGTCCTCCACGGGGGGGAACAAGGGGTGGGTGTGTGGGGGTATCCTAGGGTGCTGCATTTGACCCGGAGGACCCTCCTCTGCTCTTTCAGACCCCGAAGAATTCCTGAATCTGATCATGCATCGCATTCTTGGGCTGGAGCCGCTCTTGAAACTGCAGTAAGTCGATCGCACCACCCCTTCCATCCTCCCCCGGGTTATTGTGAAGGGGAGGAAAAATCGCCCCGGAAGAGACTCCGCGACCTTTTGAGACGTGGTCTGGCGGTAACTGATGATGACCTGGTAAGAGGTGCCTCTCTAGCAAGGGAGAAAACCAGGCCCGGGCCGTGCTGGAAAAGGGGCAGCCAGTCAGGCCTGCCTCAGCTTGAACTCCCTAAGTGTGGCACGGTAGCTGACCCGAGCCTCAGGGAGCTGCCTTGTCTGCGAGCAGGAAGATGACCATCAGAAATGACCACTTCCACCAACACCGAAAGGGCAAGTCACTAGTAGACAAAATGAGAGTTAGCCCCGCTCCCACCCAGCACTGACGGCGTTTGCCTGAGCTGGGTGATGAAACGTCTGCAAGGAAACGCCCGAGGTCAGAGAGCACCGATCCTCGTCCTCCAGCTATGTTGGATTATTTGAAATTAGTCTGGCCAAAGTTTGCTTTTTTCGCCTCCTTCTACTTCTCCTCCTCCTCCTCCATCTTCCGTCCCCTCTTTTCTCCTCCTTCCCCTCCTTCTCTTCCCCTTCCTCTCTACTCTGCAAACCCCACTCCCTTCTAGTACTGATCATGTTATCGAGTTGGGTCATGAAACATCTGCAAGAAAACATCCAAGGACTCCACAAGCAGAAAATTGTCAAGAGGAGGTCCAAAGAATCTCTCTCTCCCTCTCTCCCCCTCTCTCTCCCTCCCTCCCTCTCTCTCCCTCCCTCCCTCTCTCTCCCTCCCCTCTCTCCCCCTCCCTCCCTCTCCATCCCTCCCTCCCTCCCTCTCTCTCCCTCCCTCTCTCCTCCCTCTCTCCCTCCCTCCCTCCTCTCCCTCCCTCCCTCCCTCTCTCTCTTCCTCTCTCCCTCCCTCCCTCCCTCCCTCCTCCCTCCCTCCCTCCCTCTCTCTCCCTCCCTCCTCTCTCTCTCCCTCCCTCTCTCCCTCCCTCTCTCCCTCCCTCCCTCTCTCTCTCCCTCCCTCCCTCCCTCCCTCTCTCTCCCTCCTCTCTCTCTCTCCCTCTCTCTCTCCCTCCCTCTCTCTCCCTCTCTCCCCCTCCCTCTCTCTCCCTCCCTCTCTCTCTCCCTCCCTCTCCCTCTCTCTCCCTCCCTCTCTCCCCCCTCTCTCTCCCTCTCTCCCTCCCTCCCTCCCTCCCTCTCTCTCTCCCTCCCTCCCTCCTCTCCCTCCCTCCCTCTCTCCCTCCCTCTCTCTCCCTCCCTCCTCCCTCCCTCCCTCTCTCTCCTCCTCCCTCCTCTCTCTCTCCTCCCTCTCTCTCCCTCCTCTCTCTCCCTCCCTCTCCTCTCCTCCCTCCCTCCTCCTCCCTCCCTCTCTCTCCCTCTCCTCTCTCCCTCCCTCCCTCCCTCCCTCTCTCTCCCTCCCTCTCTCTCCCTCCCTCTCTCTCTCCCTCTCTCCCTCCCTCCTCTCTCTCCCTCCCTCTCTCTCCCTCCCTCTCCTCCCTCCTCCCCCCTCTCTCTCTCCCTCCTCCCTCTCCTCTCCTCTCCCTCCTCTCTCCCTCCCTCCCTCTCCTCTCTCTCTCTCTAATTTATATGCTGCCTATCTGTTATAGCGTTCCTGGACAGCTTACAGAATAATAATAATAATAATAAAAAACCCATAATACAAAGAAGTTACCAAACAATTAAAATTAAGAGGATCAAATATGAATCTAAAAACGAAGAGGACGGGCGACAGAGGTAGGAATCTTCCCTCTACTCCATCAGCCTCCCCCAGCCAAGGACGTCGGGGACCCCAGGCCAACGGGCAGAGGGAGAATATTGCAAAGAGCAGGAAAGGCTCTTCTGAATTTTTTCGTCAGGCAGGATCCAAAGTCGGCCTCTTTCAGTGAAGCGAGCAGGAGGGGCTGGGCCCACTGGAGTAGGAGAACTCCTTAGATAGGGAGGCCAGTTGATCCCTTTGTGTTGCTTTTGAATTAGCTTGTGAAGCTTCTTGGGTGAGAAGCGAAACACGTTCAGAGGAAGTCTATAGAGAGATTCCCCGTCATCCAGGTCCTGGTAACTGGACTTTATTTTTCTCTGAAGGCGTTTTGCTTCTCCTCCAAGAAGCTTCTTCAGCTCTGACCGGATGGGGGGGAAGGGAAGGATGGAGACTCCTTGCAGACAGAGCTGGTCGTTTGCATCCTTTTAGAGGGCCGTTTGAGGCCACCTGGAGGTTTATCTCTGTCATGTGACCATCTGCATCCAGGTGGCCTCAACAACTCACTAAAAGGATGCCAGTGACCAGCCGTGTCTGCAAGGAGTATCAATCCTTCCGTTCCCCACCATCCAGTCAGAGCCGAACAAGCTTCTGGGATGAGAAGCGAAACGTCTTCAGAGAGAAAACCAGGAAGCCCAGTTGCCTCCTAAAGACACTTTTGGAACAGCCATGACTTGGATGGCTGAGAATCTCCGCAGACATTGTGAATTGACCTCCTGATTTCCCAGTGTGACTTAACTGGTGATACCTTGAGACCTCAAGGAGCAGCTAAATAAGCTGAACCCCGGAGGTCCCCACAGGCCATTTTGGAAAGAGGTGGCATCGATAAATCCCACGCTTGCTCAGGAGGAAGACAATGTCTTCCCCAGGTTGCCCTCCCACCAGTCTTCTGGGCGGAAAAAGAAGCTTATCCGCAGCTCATCACCGCGTAGTTGAAACGTCCGAATTTCCTTTGGTTCCTTTTACGGAGTTGGGCCAGAGTCGGTGGCTCATCGGAGCGCATCTGATTTCAGGTCCGGAAGGTTGAAAGAACAGGAGTGTTACTGTTACCAGATATTTATGGACAAGCAGGAGAATTTGGTGGTGCCCAATGTCCAGCAGCTGGTAGAACATTCCTTCCTCACCTCGGACCTCAAGCTGGTGGAGGTGAGTTCCTCTTCTTCCTCCTCTTCCTCCTCCTCCTTCATAAGGGCTGCTCCCCCTCCGCCAAACAGCACGATCTCTGCAAAATGGGTGGAGAGCTTGTGGCTGGCTTTCTTCTCCCTACATGCATGGATTTCAGGGAGTTGCCTTCAGTCACATACACCCATCCACACCCCGGAGCAGCGTGTCCACTTTGGAAGCCATATTAGCCCTGGAAGCTTCCACGCTGCCACATTCCTGGGCCTGGGAAATTGGGGGGGGGGGGGGGGGTTGTAGAGGGGTTGTAGCTAGACATAATAGCATTCTTCTTTACCGCCAAGGTCGTGTGATCCCTGCACCTGGGCGAGGAGTGGGTTTCAGGGAGGTCTCCAGTTGGAACGGAGGGGGCCACGTGAGGAGCGATGGGTGCAGGGGATTTTGTGATTTCTAATTACGGGAGGAAAACCCGGCACTCTCAAGATTCGGGGTTTTCCCAGATGTGCCAGTGTGATAAGTCTGAATAAAAGTGGAACTTTGAGAAAATGCCCGTCTCGGAGTTTTGGTGTTGGAGTTTGTTTTCCTGGAACGCTGACACGGCGTTTCTCAACTTTGGCCCTTTGAAGTTGGACTAGAATAGAATAACAAGAGTTGGAAGGGGCCTTGGAGGTCTTCTAGTCCAACTCCCTGCTTAGGCAGGAAGCCCTATGGGTTGTCAATCTCTTCCAGCGTTGGAGAATTGACAACTTCTGCAGTCAAGCTGTTCCACTGATTCATGCCTAGAAGTTTCTCCTTAGTTCTAAGTTGCTTCTCTCCTTGATTAGTTTCCACCCATTGCTTCTTGTTGGGTTGGACTTCAACTCCCAGAATTCCCCAGGCTCAGTGAAGAAACAGCCTTGAGGAACGGCCTCAACAGCAAGGCATGGGCTTGGTCCAGATGAGGTCCCAGATTTCAGGCCAGGTCCTAGAACAGGGGTCCCCAAACTTGGCACACCTTTAAGACTGGTGGACTTCAACTCCCAGGATTCTTGAAAGTTGCCAAGGTTGGAGACACCCCTGCCCTAAACCCTTTGCACAGGTGTATAGCCATGAAGAGTAAGGCCCAAACTGCAAGCTGATGGTGTTTTTTTTTTCCAAGAGGCAACTGGACTTTCTGGTTTCTCTCTTTTTTTTTTTGAAACAAATTTTATTAATTTTAACAAGAAACAAACAGGACAAAACATCATTAAACACTAAAAAAAAAACGCTTTCCATCATAGATCTTTACAAAGCAGGTAACACATTATTTTATATCACATTTTTTCTAATTTATCTCATTTTTACATTATCTGCTCATCTTGATATCCTATCCCAATTTCTCCTTTTCCTTCTATTGTCCAGATTATATTTCTTACTAATCAAAATTTTTGCCTTTTTTAAAAAAACAATAGACAAAACATACATAACATAGAACATAAAAAAACCTCATTTCTGAAAGCTGCTTAATCCCGGGTTAAAACTCTTCGCACAGACACAAATTCAAAAAACAATATTTACTTTATATGTCAATCCATATCCTATTACCATTTTCAATTTTCTGTATAACTTCTTCCCTCTTTTATCTTTCTTAATTATATCGAGATAAGATAGACTTTCTGGTTTCTCTTTGAAGATGTTTCGCTTCTCGTCCC
This sequence comes from Pseudonaja textilis, assembly GCF_049901715.1. Lineage (NCBI taxonomy): Eukaryota > Metazoa > Chordata > Lepidosauria > Squamata > Elapidae > Pseudonaja > Pseudonaja textilis. Next base: position 198,489,592 of record NC_141992.1, on the reverse strand, counting down.
AGAATCTTCTTCAGCTCCGACTGGATGGTGGGGAATGGAAGGATTGATTCTCCTTGCCGATACAGCTGGTCATTTGCATCCTTTTAGAGGGTCGTTGAGGCCACTTGGAGGCTTGTCTGTGTCCTCAGGGTCCCTTGAGTGGTGCAAATGGGTGTGGAGCCTTCTTGGAACGGCTGAAAGGACCGCGTTGTAGTCATACCCATTTGTACTACTCTGGTGACCTGGGGAACACAGGTAAATCCTCCAGGCGGCCTCAAGGACTCTCTAAAAAGGATGCAAATAACCAGCTGCCTGTAAGTCTGGAGAACTCTGGGAGTTGAAGTCTGCTGTAATGCGTTCTGCATGGGGCTACCCTTGGAGAGCCTTTGGAAGCACTCTGGTGCAGTTTGGTGGTGGTGGGGGAGGCAAACATGGCCCCTGGGACACCACTGCTCTGTAAGGTGCATTGGTTACCAGTCTGTTTCTCGGTGCAATTCAAGGTGTTGGTGATCCCCTTGAAGGCTTTTCATGCCAGGGGTGTTACTGTTACTTGGGGGACCATCTCACCCCACTGGGATTGGCCCATACAGGCAGAGGGGGGGCGTGCATGCTGCGTGTCTGGTCAGCCTGATTATTCCAGCTGTCGGGGTCAAGGAGGAGGGTCTTGTCTGCTGTTGGCTCCTGCCTTCTGGAACATGGTGCCCCCAAGGTGAGGTTGAGCCCAACCCCCCTAGAGGCTTTGAAGAGCCCTGGCTCCGCCAGTTGGCCTGGAGTCCTGATGGAGGGCAGTCCATACTGGCCTTGGTTAGCAGATCAAGAGGAGATTCCACCCCCACTCGGTTGTCTGTCACTGCCTTCTTTAACCTTCTTTGTTAATTCTAGTGTTAGTATGTTTTAAGGTTTTATATTGTCCTTTTTGTCTTCTTGTAAGTTTCTCAGAATCTACCGGTGGTGACATGGGTGGCCTAGAAATTTAAGCGGGAGGGAGGGAGGGAAGAAGGAAGGAAGGGAGGGAGGGAGAGAAAGAGAAAGAAAGAGAAAGAAAAAGAAGAAAGAAAGAAAGAAAGAAAGAAAGAAAGAAAGAAAGAAAGAAAGAAAGAAAGAAAGAAAGAAAGAGAAAGGAGGGAGAGAAAGTATGGAAAGAAAAAGAGAAAGAGAAAGAAAGGAAGAAAGAAAAAGGAAGGAAAGAGGGAGTGAGAGGAAGGAAGGAAGAGAAAGAAAGAAAGAAAAAGAAAGAAAGAAAGGAAGGAAGGAAGGAAGGGAAAGAGAAAGAAAGAGGAAGAAAAAGAAGAAAGAAAGAAAGAAAGAAAGGGAAAGGAGGGAGAGAAAGTATGGAAAGAAAAAAAGAAAGGAAGAAAGAAAAGAAAGAAAAAGAAAGGAAGGAAAGAGGGAGGGAGAGGAAGGAAGGAAGAGAGAGAAAGGAAGGAAGGAAAGAGAGAAAGAAAGAAAGGAAGGAAGAAAAAAGGTAGGAGGGAGGGAGAGAAAAGAAGGAAGTTAGGAAGGAAGGAAGAGAGAGAGAGAAAGAAAGGAAGGAAATAAGGAAAGGAAGGAAGAGAGAAAGGAAGGAAGGAAGGAGCTTTGTAGGCAGAGACGAGAAGAGCCACAGCTACCCAGGGGGGCCTCTGGGAAAGAGCAGGCCCACATGCTGGGGGTGAACTGGTGCCAGTGACCTCGGACCTCCGCGGGGGCCACTGGTCTCCAGGCGGGGCCACTCACAGCTGCCTTTCTCCCCTCTAGATCCCGTCCTGCTTTATTCTCCAAATGCCTCGTTTTGGGAAGGAGTACAAAATGTTCAGCAAAATCATCCCTTCCTTGGAGCTGGATATCACTGACCTGCTGCTGGACAGTAAGTCCTCTTGGGCCTGCGGGGGCTGGAGGGCGGGGGGGGGAAACAGAATGCTCTAGAAACGACCTCGCCCTGATGCCGTCGCACAGCGTGAAGCTGAGGACGGGATACGCTAACCTTCATGGTCGTTTTCCGGTATGTGCTGTAGCCCACCAGCGGCTGACGGAGCTGGCAGTAGAGTCGGACAGTAGCGGAGAGGCTGGGGAGGAGCCTAGGCCGGTTCTGGAGGCTGAGGAAGGCCCGGAGGAGGGCTCCGCATCAGAGGCCCTGGCAGGCAGGCAGTCAGCAGCCGCCTTTGGGTTCAGACAGCAGTGAGGCAGAGGAGCTTCCGGAACCGGTTCCCAGCCTGCGCATGCACAGGTCTCCCAGAAGACAAGGACCCTTGAGGAAGCAGGGTCGACTCAGGAGTAAGGCCCACACCTCGGAGATGATTGGCCCCTCTCCTAGGAGATCAAAGAAGAGCGAACGGGACGTGAGCTTTTGCGGGAAGCAGTTAGCTCATCGGGCCGATTCAAGCTCTGAAAAGTTCTTGTGGGAGTCTGTGCCAAGTTTGGCCTTGCCCTGCGTTTGGCCGTTCGTTCTCTGGCCGCCTTCCAAGTGCCGTAAGGTGGGGGTTTCTACGCCTTCCCCTGAAAGGCTGTTGGGGAAGCCTCGCCGGCCGTGAACGAACGTCATTCCCAGCCGTGGGAATTAAAGAGCTTTCGCCGGGAACTTAAGATCGTCTTTGATGCTTTCTAAGGAAGCCGACGCAAGTCAGAACGGAGACACAATGTGGCACACCTTAAAATGACTTTCCGAAGCCCGACTCTGGAGAGAAGGCCTGCCACCCACCAAACAACGTCACTATCCCAAGACAACAACAGTAGTAATATCACAACAGCTGCAGAATCCAAAAATGACAGGCTGTACAAAACTGGCACTAAAACTTTTTCTATCTACGTACAGGCAGTCCTCGATTTAGGACCACAGTTGAGCCTGACATTCCTGTTGTTAAGTGAGATGTTTTTGTTAAGGGAGCTTGGCCCCATTTGACGAACTTCCTTCCACGAATCACTGCAGTTGTTAAGTTAGGAGCAAGGTCATTAAGTGAATCTGGCTTCCCCGTTGACTTTGCTTGTCAGAAGGCCACAAAAGGGGATCCTGTGACCCCCGGGATGCAGCGACCGTCGTAAATATGAGCCAGTTGCCGGGCCTCTGAATTTCCATCACATGATCACAAGGAAGCTACAAGGGTCGCAAGTGTGAAAAATGGTCGTAAGTCACTTTTTTCAGGGGCGTTCTAACTTTGAACAGTCGCTAAATGAACTGCTGTAAGTCGAGGACTACCTGTACACACACACACACACACACACACACACACACACACACACACACAGAGTCCTCAACCTACGACCACAATTCAGCCCAAAATGAGTTTTGCCCTGTTTTACAACCTTTCTCGTCACCGTCAATAAGTGAATCACAGCGGTTCTTAAGTTAGTCGCACATTCGTGACATGAATCTGGCTTCCTCGCTGACTTTGCTGGTCAGAAGGTTGCAAAAGGGGATCGCGTCGACCCCCGGGACGCAGCAACCCCCTCAAAATACAAGTCAGTTGTCTGAATTTAACTCAGGTATGTGGTCCTGGGGATGGTGCTACGGTTGTAAGTGTGGAAAATGGTCCTAAGTCCCTTTTTTCAGTGCTGTTGTAAGGTCAAGCGGTCACTAAACGAATTGTTGCAAGTCGAGGGCTTGTATTAACCACAGTCCGTCTTGAATAGAGAGCAGAAAAAAGACTCCCGAGAGCTAACAAGGTTTAGAGGAGGAGGAGGAGGAGGAGGAGGAGGGGGGAAGGGACTCCCACCAACAGGAGAGGTGCCCAACCTTGGCAGCCTTAAGACCTGAGCACTTCCAACTCCCAGGATGCTTCAAAGTTGCCAAGGTTGGACGCACCCCTTCCCTAAGCCCTTGGCACGGCTGTATAGCCACGGAGAGTAAGGCCCAAACTGCAGGCCGGGCAGTGGCTGAACCCCTGGAATCCAGCCCGCATGGCTGAAGAGGGAACCGGCCTTGGGCCGGAAGTGTCCGCTCTCCATGGCTCAGGGAACATTGGAACGGTTGCGTTGACTGCTGCCCTGAAAGGAGGCATCTGTGTTGGGGAGGAGAGTTATTCTAGTTCTTATTGTTTCTACGTTGTGTTTTTATTATCTGTAAGCCACCGAGAGTTGCTGTGAGTGAGTAGGCAGCCGTATAAATTATCTGAGAGAGAGAGAGAGAGAGAGAGAGATCATAGATAGATGAGAGAGAGAGAGAGAGAGAGAGAGAGAGAGAGAGAGAGAGAGAATGATGGATGGGTAGATAGATAGATAGATAGATAGATAGATAGATAGATAGATAGATAGATAGATAGATAGATATAGATATAGATATAGATATAGATATAGATATAGATATAGATATATAATGATGGATGCGAGTAGGCAGCCGTATAAATTATCTGAGAGAGAGAGAGAGAGAGAGAATCATAGATAGATGAGAGAGAGAGAGAGAGAGAGATGATAGATAGATAGATAGATAGATAGATAGATAGATAGATAGATAGATAGATATAGATATATAGAGAGATAATGATGGATAGATAGATATAGATTGATAATCATAGATGGAGAGAGAGATATCATCAAACCTCAACTTTTTACTTTTACATAATAATATAAAATCGCCATTTTTATAACAACAAAACTAATCAGTAAAATCCAAAATTAAAGTTTCCTTTTTTTCCCCACAAGCACAAAGTCCAGATGTGGTTTCCAAGTAGAAACAAAAGTAATTCTGTTTTTTTCCCCCTTTAATCAGTCAGTCTCTGCTAATTCCATCAACTTTTGCAGCCATTTGTCCATTGTGGGAATCTTTTCCCCTTCCCTTCTCCTTCCCCTATTTTCCTCCTATTTTCTTTTGTGCTTTTGTATTTTATAACATAAACTAATTTAAAAAAAAAGTCCTCCGTATTTTTAGAGTAGTTGCCACGATGAGGCCTGGAGACTTGGCACGCCGCTGGTCTGAAAGGAGATTTTCCTTCCTTTTCCACTGACCCACCCAGATTTCTGCTTGGGGCCTCTGCGAGGAGGGATTTAGGCTTTGGACCGGTGAGATGCTTCGCATCTGTCTGGGGCAGCCAGGGGGCCTCCGAGGTCCTGGGTCGCTTGTGAATTGCAGGGGACGGGAGAAAGGTTCAGCCGCTGATTGTTGCCTTCGCACTTCAGGTCCCCGGGAGTGTTTCGTATGTGGAGATATCGCCACTCAGGAGTGCTCGGCGTGCTTCAAAGACAAGATGTTCGCTGGCACGGGGCTGAAGCAGTTTTGCGACTCGTGTTGCAATCAGGTGTGTGCGGTTGTTCTGTTTATTGCGTTGAGGAACGCTGTCCAAGATCCAGGCCAGGCCATTCAGACATTCAAGTCGGGTTCATTTTTACCAAATCCCCAACAAATCCTTGCCTAGCTGGTCTACCATTGCTCGGTGGAGTTGATTTGGTCAAAGGTGGAACAATTTAGGGCAAGGGCACAATTGAGGGTACGACCTTGGCAATTTGGAGTCTGTTCTGCCCCCGGCTTCCCCAACAGCACGAAGCCGACTCCTTGTCCTGATAAACCCCTTTTATTTCGTTTGGGGTGAATTCCTCTCCAGCAAAGTCCTGGCCAACAGTCTTTCATGAGATTTCACAAGTACAGACCTTTATCAGGCTGGGTGAGTTGCCAGGCCGATAGCTTCCAAACGCCACACAGCAATGACTTGGCGAGAAGTCAGGAACAGATCTTCACCCTAATGAATTGAACTCATTGGCTCCTGCAAAGGCCCCTCCCCTTTCTCTTCTCTTTTATTTCCTCTGGGAGGGGCCATTCACCATCCACCTGAGCCTTTACTCCCAAGTCGACCCTTGTTCCTTAACTTTTCCCTTCTCCTGGCAGCTCTGTGCATGCGCACATCAGGAACAGGCTCCAGCTGTTCTTCTGCCCCACTGATCTCTGACTCTGAAGGCAGCTGATAACTGTGGGACGGCCCCGGCCCCACCTCTGCCTCCGACGCAGAGCCCTCATCCGAGCCTTCCCCAGACTTCAGGACTGGCCCATTGTCTTCCCCAACCTCCTCACTGTCCGAATCTGCTGCCAGCTCCACTGGCCACTGACGGGCCAGAACAAAGACCGATGGACTTCGGTTCCCAGAATTCCCCAGCCAGCTGTGATGTTATGCTTGCTAGGGAATTCTGTGAGTTGAAGTCCACCGGTCTTAAAGTTGCCAAGGCTAGAAATCCTGATTTAAAACTTCCTTGCCAAATTCTGCAGTCTTGAAATGAACAGAGGACGATGCGATCTCTACATAGTGTAGAGTTAAACACACATCTTTTTGCATATTTGACTGCAGGCTTAATATCATTTGTAGTAGTTTACAGATATTTTTTTTTTTAAAAAAGGAGGATACGGCAGACGTAGTCGGTCAACGTTTTTGAACAATGTCAAAACAACGGCAGCTTCTAAACGTTTTCTGTAGACAGCTAAGAAGCACTGAACTCTGGTTTGGGATATTACTTTTCCCCCCCAAACGTTCCTAGCATAGAAATATTCTTGGGTTTCTTTGTATGTTCTGCGTGTTTGAGAGCTTCCCTTCCTATTCTCAGTAATATTCAAGCGTGTGAACTGCGAAGGCCATCGTTATCTTTCTTTCTTGCAATTATTTTGGGGTTGATCTGAAGACGGGTGTTGGGAGGGCTGTCTTGTTAAGAAAAATCAACCGCATTTCAGCTTCGGTTTATTCAGTCACAAGTCTTTTTTCAGTTTAGGCGTCATCGGATCCTGTAATCAGATCAAATGATATCTATGGAGATTCTCCGTCCTCCAGGTCATGGCTGTCCCAAAGGAGCTTTTTTTCTTTCTTTCCCAAGAGGCAACTGGACTCCTTGCAGACGCAGCTGGTCATTTGCATCCTTTTAGAGGGTCATTGAGGCCACTTGGATGTTTGTCTCTGACCTCGGGATCACCTGAGTGGTGCAAATGGGTGCGGAGCCGCCTTGGAACTGCTGAAAGGACTGCATTGTAGTCACACCCACTTGCACCACTCAGATGACCCTGAGAACACAGGTAAACCTCCAGGCGGACTCAACGACTCTCCAAAAAGGATGCAAAAGACTAGCTACCTGCAGTTCTCTCCTGGAGAATTCTGGGAGTTGAAGTCCCCAAGTCTTAAAGGGGCCAAGTTTGGAGACCCCTGTTCTAAGGTCTCCAATTCTTCCATTAGTCGAAGGCAAAAGGCCTCCTTTCCTTTCATCCCAGCCATCACCGGGAATCAATGCTCAATTAACTAACTAGGTTCTCATTGCTTTCTTTTAACAACGAGAGCGAGTCTTCCTCGCCCGCCATTGTGCAACCTCTTACCCTTTTACAAGAAGACCCCTGAGGTAAATGTTCTGACAGGACAATTGGCATGAAGACCTTTTATCCATTGAATGGGCCTTACAATCTCCCATTACAAACCTTCCTCTTTTAGGTGTCTTGCTGATTTCATTCTCCGTCTCACAAGCAGCCAGAGTGTTTTGTCCAAGGGAAGCTCTGTGTGTGTGTGATTGTGTCAATACTGTGCCCCAGGATCAAGGTCTCCTGCCTAAGAAACCTCACCAGTGTCCCCTCACTCACTTCCAGGCTCACTCCCATTATGAGCGAAGAGGCCACCAGACGGCCAAGCTGTGCGTCCCCAAGGAATTCGCTCGGGACAGGATGCAGGTGCCCCGGGAGAAATTGGAGCTCTTTGCCGTCCTCTGCATTGAGACCAGCCACTACGTGTCCTTCGTGAAATACGGGCCAGAGAAAGAGAACTGGATGTTCTTCGACAGCATGGCAGACCGACACGGTGCGCCGTTCGTTCGTTCATACATTCGTTCATTCGTTCGTTCATTCATTCATTCATTCATTCATTCATTCATTCTCTGCCTTTATTTGTAAGTAAGGCGAAGCAGCAAACGTGTCGAATACTTTTTCTTCCACCTATTTTCCCCATAGCAACAATCCTATGAGGTGGGTTGGACTGAGAGAATGAATCACCCAACCAGCTTTCCTGTGTAAGGTGGGATTAGAACTTAGCATCTCCCTGCGATTGGAACAGAGTCACCTAGTTGGCTTTCATGCCTAAGGCAGGACTAGAACTCACTGTCTCCCAGTGATCCACTCAAAGTCGTCCAGCCAGCTTTCGTGTCTCAGGTGGGACTAGAACTCCCAGTCTTCTGGTAATTGGCTCAAAGTCACTGGCTGGCTTTCATGCTTAACGTAGTGCTAGAACTCATCGTCTCCCAGCGATTGGCCCAAAATCACCCAGCTGGCTTTCATGCCTGAGGTGGGACTAGAACTCATTGTCTCCCAGCGATTGGCCCAAAATCACCCAGCTGGCTTTCATGCCTGAGGTGGGACTAGAACTCATTGTCTCCCAGCGATTGGCCCAAAATCACCCAGCTGGCTTTCATGCCTGAGGTGGGACTAGAACTCATTGTCTCCCAGCGATTGGCCCAAAATCAACCAGCTGGCTTTCATGCCTAAGGCAGGACTAGAAGTCACCATCTCCCAGTGATCCACTCAAAGTCGCCCATCCAGCTTTCGTGTCTCAGGTGGGACTAGAACTCCCCGTCTTCTGGTAATTGGCTCAAAGTCACTGGCTGGCTTTCATGCTTAACGTAGCGCTAGAACTCATCGTCTCCCAGCGATTGGCCCAAAATCACCCAGCTGGCTTTCATGCCTGAGGTGGGACTAGAACTCATTGTCTCCCAGCAATTGGCCCAAAATCACCCAGCTGGCTTTCATGCCTGAGGTGGGACTAGAACTCATTGTCTCCCAGCAATTGGCCCAAAATCACCCAGCTGGCTTTCACGCCTAAGGCAGGACTAGAACTCACTGTCTCCTAGTGACTGGGCCACAGTCATCCAGCTGGCCTATATGCCTAAGGCAGGGCTAGAATTTCCCCCGCTGCTTCTTTCTAGCCTGCTGCATTCAACACTAAACTAAACAGATAAAAAGATTAACTGAGTTGGAAGGGATCTTGTAGGTCATCTAGTCCAACCCCCCACCGAAGCAGGAGACCCTACAACATTTCTGACAGGTGGCCATCTAATCTCTTCTTGGGAGCCTCCAGGGATGAAGCTTCCACAACTTCTGAAGGCAACTTCTGTTCCAGGGGTGGATTGTTCTCCCTGTCAGAAAGTTTCTCCTTATTTCCAGGTTGAATCTCTCCATGATCAGTTTCCATCCATTGTTCCTTGTCTGGCCTTCAAAGGTGCCGTGGACCCCCTCCTCCTCTCTGTGGTAGCCCCTCAAGTATTGGAAGACTGCTATCATGTCTCCCCTGGTCCTTCTTTTCCTTAAACTAGACATGTCTTCTGTCCATCCATGGTTTGCTCAGATTTCTTTCTTTCTTTCTTTCTTTCTTTCTTTCTTTCTTTCTTTCTTTCTTTCTTTCTTTCTTTCTTTCTTTCTTTCTTTCTTTCTTTCTTTCTTTCTTTCTTTCTTTCTTTCTTTCTTTCTTTCTTCCTTCCTTCCTTCCTTCCTTCCTTCCTTCCTTCCTTCCTTCCTTCCTTTCTTTCTTTCTTTCTTTCTTTCTTTCTTTCTTTCTTTCTTTCTTTCTTTCTTTCTTTCTTTCTTTCTTTCTTTCTTTCGCTTTAGAAAATAGCTTGACCCTGTGGCAGCCCCTCAAGTCTTGGAAGGCTGCTCTCCTGTCTCCCCTGGTCCTTCTCTTCCCTAGACCAGCCAGGCCCAGTTCCTGCAATCGTTCATCGTATGTTTTAGCCTCCAGTCCCCTCATCCTCCTGGTTGCTCTTCATACCTGTCTGGGCCAGGGTTTCTGCTTCATTGGGTCGGATTGGGGCCCCCATGTTCAGTTCGAATGCTGGGGTGCCTGAGGGCGTTGGGGGTGATCTCTGGAAGGTGGCCCCCCCTTCCACCAGGCAAGCCAAAATGCCTCAACGCCTGACCCTCCCATCTCTCTCTCTCTCTCTCTCCTCCGCTCAGGTGACAAGAACGGCTACAACATCCCCACGGTGACGCTGTGCCCGGAGGTGGCCAAATACCTGGAGATGCCCGTCTCGTCCTTGGCCATGGAGCGGCCCCGGGACATGGAAGGGGTAGCCAAGCGCCTCTTTTGCGACGCCTACATGTACATGTACCAGAGCAAGAAGATGGCCCTTTATAAATGACACCCCCGCCCGCCCAGCTTCGTGTCCCCAGAACGAGCAAACCTCCGGGTCTTTCCCGCAGCTCTTCTTTCCTGCTCTGCTTCTCAGGGGCTAAAGGAAGGCAGCCCTGCCCAGCCAGAAGCCTCTGCGGCCGAGTCTCCCCCAGCCCCCAACCCCGCACTGACCCACAGGGTGGCCGGAAGAGCATGTCACAACACACCTCTCTTCTCTCCCCACTTGGCTTGTCATCTTCAGACTGACGCACCTTGGTCTTCCTGTGGACCCCAGCTAGGAACACAGAAGCTGAAGGTCAGATTTGGGGACAGAGAGACTGGGCTGTACCCCTGAAGCAGGAAGCCCCCCCCACCCCGCCCCATATTCCGGCCCGGTCTGCTTCCGCACAATCCGAGGAGAGATCCCTCTTCCTGAACAGACTGGATGGGGGGGACTTAGCTTCGCGGACAAGGAAGGCTCACGAACTGTGCTGTGACTTTGGTCTAGGAGTCCCGAGTGACCAAAAAGTCTCTGGCTCTCTTTGCACATGGCCCTTTTTAAATGCTCCCCGGGCATTAGGGCGCTTAAAAAAAAAAAAAAAAGACATTAGGGGGCTCCAGGCTGAAGTTTCTTGCTAAGTGTCTCAGGTTGGACCAAGAACATTTTACTCCAATCTTAGGGGACGACGATGGCGGGGAACGGACCTCACATTTATTGTTTTCCATTTTCCATTTTTGATGAGGCCACACTGTGTACAATCAGCTCCCAACCAAAGCCAAAGAGGGCAGCAACTTTGGGACTTCAAGCTGCCTTGCCTTTGATTGAATTAATTTTAAAATTATTAATTGAATGATTTCAATCTCGCTGCCCCAGCAGCACATTCAGAAAAGCACCTGGGCTCCTTAGCTAATTTCTGTTTTCTGATGCAAACAAATACATCCCTGGATTTGCCTATGAAAATTCTACACAAGCGACTTTTCCTATGTCAGCCCTATATATCTATATATATTTTTTTTTTCCTGCGGGCTGTTCTCTTTTATCAGCTCCTCCAGTTTGAATTCCCATCTCTTAAGTGCCAAGGTTATGAAAGATTCTTCTTGAAATACCAGCTACGAAAACCCTTTGACTGAAACCCTTTAAGGCTCAGTTATGTGGGGTTTGCACAATCATTCCTCCCACTGATCCCCGGTTCCCTGCTCACCCCGAAACTACAACGGCTTATTTTCTCTCCCGGTAAATCCTAGGAAAGAAATCTAGCAGGGGGGAAAGTGCCTCATCCACATTGCTGGGTGCGTCAATTTCAGCTCTTTAACCGAAAGCACTTTTCTCTCGTCTCTGAGGAGATCCCATAATGTAGTATCTTGTCAATGAAATTTCTTGCACTTCAGATTATGGCACTTTTCAAAACCATTTCACCTCTTGGGGGTGAAAATAATACTTGGTAGTCATACTTGGGGGGGGGAAATCGAAGCTCTTGGCACATTGGCAAGCTAATTACTGCAATAAGGAGGGGGCATTTATACTGCAACTATCTTGGTTTTATTTTGGTTGTGAGTTAGACTCGGTTTGTTTGCTTGGAATATTGTTCCTAAAAATACTGTGGATGTGTAGTTTTTGTAAGTTATGTTGGTTTGATCCAGGGGTGCCGAACCTTGGTAACTTTTTAAGACTTGTGGACTTCCAAACTCCCAGAATGGCTGGCTGGGGAATTCTGGAAGTCCACAAGACTTAAAAAGTCAGCGTGGACTTTTTAAGCGGCATATTCAATGCTTCTTGGCCTTTCAAAAAAGAAAAAGAAAAAACCCATATGCTGAATTGTATTATCTCCATCTTTTCAGCCTGTAACTCTTTGCTTTCATCTCAGGAAAAAAAAAACAAAGAACTTTTTGTATTTGTGACGTCTCTCTAAAAAAACATGTCTTCCAATAGAGCCTTATTTTTAACTTGATTTCTGTGTTTGCCTGTTATTCTCCTAAAAAAACCAAGGTCCGAATATCAGAACAGACCTGGAAGGGACCTTGGAGGTCTTCTAGTCCAACCCATCGCTCAAGCAGGAAACCCTCTGCCACTCCAGACAAGTGATTGTCCAGTTTCTTCTGACAAACCTCCAGCAACGGAGCACCCACCACTTCTGGAGGCAACTTCTGTTCCACTGGTTAATTGTCCTCCCTGTCGGGAAATTCCTCCTTAATTCCAGGTTGCTCCTCTCCTGGATTGGTTTCCACCCGTCGTTTCTTGTCCTATCTTTTGGGAAATCCGTGGACCCTCTCCTCTCTCTCTTTGGGGCAGCCCCTCAAATACTGGAATAGTGCTATCCTGTGTGTCCGTCCCCCACCGTCCTTCTTTTCTCTAGACCAGATATAACCTTCCAACGCTGGTGTTTTCGTCTCTCCTTAATCATCCTAGTTGCTCTTCTCTGCATTTTTCCCAGCCTCAACATCTTTCTTGTAATGTGGGGACCCAAACTGGATGCAGTTATTCCAGGTGTGGCCGTACTAAGGCTTTACAAAGTGGTGCTAATACTTCCTTTGTTCTTGATTCTACACCTCTCTTTATACACCAAGGATTGTATTGGCTTTTTTGGGGGGTGGGGTTGGCTGCTGAATGAAATTGACGAGGGAAGAGAGTCCCTAATTCCTCGCCCTTGGCACTGCTGGCTTTTTATTTCTCCTTGACTGTTGATGTGGAAAGCGACGAGCGCATAGGATACGACTAAGACCGTTGGGCTTTGACCATTTGACATGTTACCTTAGGCTGCGTAAGTCAGTAGCCCTTCCTAGGGCGTTTACAAGGCAATCAATGCACGACCTTTAATCCATCACGGACCTTACCATTCCAGGTAGTCCTCGACTTACGACCACAACTGAGCCCAACATTTCCCTTGCTAAAGCTGAGCCTGGGCCCAGTGTGCGCACGCGCAGAGCTGCCAGAGGAAGGGAACAGCTAAGGAACAAGGGTCGACTCAGGAGTAAAGCCACAGGTGGACGGAGAATGGGCTCTCCCAGAGGGAATCAAGAGGAGTGAAAGGGGAGTGGTGTTTGCAGGAGACAATTAGTTCATTTAATTAGTGTGAAGGTTTGTTCCTGACTTCTTGCCAAGTAATTGCTGCTACAGCGTGGCGTCTGGAAGATATCGGCCTGGCAACTCTCCAAGCCTAATAAAGGTCTGTAGTTGTGAAATCTCACGAAAGACTGTTTTGCTGGAGAGGAGTTCACTTTAAACTAAATAAAAGGAGTTTTACTGGAATGAGGAGCCGGCTTCATGATCTTGGGAAACCTCGGTCAAAACATCTACAATCCTCCTGTGGTCTCCTCTTTCAGGACACGGCAGCCTGACCCTGTCCGGCCTCCGACTCAGAGGCTGCCACGCCTGATGCCTTTTCTGGAAGGACCACAAAACTCACCTTGGCGTTGATGATTTCAATGTGGAGCAGCAGAGAAGCCAACTCCAGATCCTCACTGTAGCTGTTCTTCAACGGCACCGACCGGTAGCCTGTGGACAAAGGTGGACAATCAACTTCCAAAGGCAAGCAAACGATCTCCAGGGAGTCCTCAAGGACTATCTGTAGACCGAGGACTACCCACAAATTTCTGTTGCAATGCAACACGTTCGTTAAGGGAATTCTGCCCCATTGTATGACCGATCTTGCCAGTGTCAACTCCTAAAACATTTTGTATACACGTTTTATAGTTGTCAACAGAAAGAAGCGGGGGGCAGTTTCAAAGAGAAAGCGGCAGTGTGGAATCGAAAGTACATTCCATTCATATTTTCTTCAGAGACTGATTAGAGGACTGAAGCTTCTGCCAGCAAAAATCTTAATTGGAGAGCATGATTGATGACTCTTGGCTACGGACGTGTTTCATTGGATGATACACCCAGAGGGGTTGCGGGGGAAGCAGGATCAAGGGTGACAGTGAATTACGTATCTCAGAGTCAGCTACGCCCAGGCTAATGGCGGCAACTTAACTTCAAATAAATCCTTTCAGGTTTTGGGAGGGTGTCTCGAGGCTCATGATTTAATTGGGGTAACTGCCGGAATCCTGACAGACGACACATTTCTCTCACCACAGGCCCAGGTGCGTGAATACAGGTAATCCTTCACTTACGACCCCAGTTGCAACCGGAATTTCCATTGCTAAGCAAGATGGTTGTGAAGAGAGTTGGGTCTGATTTTACGACCTTTTTTTGCCATGTTTGTTAAGCGGATCAGGGGTCGTTAAGCGAATCCAACTTTACCCACTGATTTTGATCATCAGAAAGTGGCTGGGGAGTTTGGCCAGAATGCTGCAACAGTGACCAATACATGCTGGTTGCCAAGCACCCAGATTTTGATCAAGTCAATCAATCAGAGTACAGCTGGAAGAGACCTTGGAGGTCTTCTAGTCCAGCCCTCTCCTGCTCAAGCAGGAGACCCTACAACGTTTCGGAGAAATGGCTGTCCAGTCTCTTCTTAAAATCTGTGATGACCCAGGGTGGGATACAAAACAAACACAGTCAGAGAAAACAGGTGAAGCCCCTTGGATTCCCCCTCTTTGCTTCCAAGCTCCGAATATTCCTGACGGAAGACAAAAAAACTCCCACACAAACAGTTACAAGAAGAAGGAAAAAAGCCACACAAACCAGGCAAGAAAAGGGCTGGAGGACGTCCACAGATAACACACACTGGGAAGGACGCCAAACTCAGAGAGGAACCATAAACTAGCGATAGTTCCACGTTTTGTTTCCAGCGTTCGTACGCAGGTCCGTCCTCTTATCCCGTTGTCACAGCTGCAGCCCATGAAGGGGATCAAGGCCCCCTCCTCCCAAGAAGACCACATCTCTCCCTTATCCCCTCCTCCCTGCATGCCCTAGGATGGATAACGGATGGGCCTGGATCCTCCCCTGACTGCCCAGCCGGCCTCTGCCCTTCCCTAGCCTCCTCCACAACCTCCGGAGCCCCACTCCCACTCCCTGTCGGCTGTTCCTCCTCTCCCTCGGAGTCCGTCTCCACCAGGGGCAGGACAAAATTTACAACTTCTGGGGGGGCTAGCAGTTCCCCTGGTTAATTGTTCTTGAGGATCAATTCAATTAGACCAAGATGGTACTTCCACACAGCGCGGATTAATTAGCCCGTCGTGCAGCCATCATCCCCAAACAAAGTTGCCTGCGATGCACTTTAGTTCCTTTCCTTTTGGGGGCACGTTGGTCTGATTTGTCCGTTCCTTGGCAAAGCGGTGGCCCTGCAGGGCACTAGCCAAGAATAAACCCTAAATGTCCTTTTGTAGGTGTCCGAAGGGCTTTTAAACAAAAGAGACAAAAACCAGGGGAGGAAAATCATCAAAGCTTTAAGTCGCGAACCCCAAGATCTAAAGGGACGTCCAGAAGCAACGGGTGGAAACTAACCAAGGAGAGAAGCAACCTGGAACTAAGGAGAAATGTCCTGAGAGTGAGAACAATTAGCCCGTGGAACTGCTTGCCTCCAGAAGTTGTGGGCGCTCCATCCCTGCAGGTTTTTAAGAAGAGGTTGGACATCCATTTGTCTGGAGTGGTCTGGGACAGTAGTCACCAACTGGTGGGCCAGGGACCACTGGTGGTCCGCGAGAAAATTTTGGTGGTCCGCAGAGAAGTGTTTCCCCCCAAAGCAATTAATCCAGGCTGCGCGGGAACACAAGGCTGCTCTGCCCACATGGCCTGCGGGAACACAAGGCTTGCGTCGCTTGTATTGTGAACAACACGAGGGAGTGAGGGGAGGGGGGAAAGGGAGGAGGGGGGGACTTGCCCCATGCACCTCATGCGCCTGGCCTGGCCACTGGGCCGCTTCTCTCCGCTTCTTCCTTCTTCTGCTTCTGGCTGCACGCAAGGAAAGCAGCCAAAGTCTTTCCTTCTCTCCCCCAGAGTCTGCCAGAAATGAGTCTTTGGGACCCTGCAAGGCCTCCTGCTCCAAGAGGCATGACAAGTCCCACAGAGACTCCTTTCTGGTGGAGTTTGGGGGAGAGAAAGAAAGACTTTCGCGGCTTCTGCTGCTTTCCTTGCATGAAGCCAAAAGTCTCTCCCTCTCTCTCTCTCTCTCCCCTTGAGAACGGAGCTGGAGACAGTATCCTGCGATCCCAAATAAAGAACGCTCAATTGGTAGGAAAAACGGGGTGGGGGATTTTCCAGCAGACATTTTGGGGGGATTTTCCCAGGGGGTCTCCGGTCCGCGGGATTTAAAATGATGAGTTTGGTGGTCCCTGAGGTCCAAGAGGTTGGCGACCCCTGGTCTAGGGTCTCCTGCTTGGCCAAGGGGGTCGGACTAGAAGACCCCCAAGGTCCCTCCCACCTCGGTAATTCTGTTATGTTTGGGGGGCCTGACTCCCAGAGGTGAGGTTCCTGGCTACTTTGGGGTTACCCAGCAAAGGTAGCTTGAAGTTCCTCCCTCCAAAGTCATCTGAGACTCACCATCCCCCATCCTGCTTGTCAACGTTATGGATGATGGCTTGTTTGCAGAAAGAGAGCTCGTCCTCTCGCTGGGCTTTGTAGTCGTACAAGGCCTTTACGGTACACTGCAAAGGGAAGGGAAAAAGAAGCTTGGAAAAAGGGAGTCCTTGACTTACGACCACAATTGAGCCCAGAATTTTATGGCGCTAAGTGAGAACTCTGGGAAGGGAGCCTTGCCCTGCTAAATGACTTTTCTTGCCCCCGTTGTTGAGTTAGTCAATGCAATTGTTCAATGAGTAACCTGGTCATTAAGTGAATCTGGCTTGCCCCCGTGGACTTTGCTTGTCAGAAGGTCGCAAAAGGGGAATCGCGGGACATTCGAACCGTCATAAACATGAGTCAAATATCCAAATTTTGGTCCCATGACAATGGAGATGCTGCAACCGTTGTAGGTGTGAAAAATGGTTATAAGTCACTTTTTTCAGTGCCATTGTAGCTTTTAGCGGTCATTAAACGAAGTAGTGTCAACTCATAAGTTCTATTTTTAATTGTAACGATGAGAAGAGAGCAAAATCCATAAATTGAGAATCTAATATGGGAATCTGTAGAATAGAATATTCTTTATTGGCCAAGTCTGATTGTACACACAACGAATTTGTCTTGGTGCAAATGCTCTCAGTGCATATAAAAGAAAAGATACATTCATCAAGAGTCAAGAATCATCCGGTACGACACAGTCACAGGATATAATAAGCAATCAAATCAGATAGATAGATAAATAGTCATAGGGTACATGAGCAATCAGATGATAGATAGATAGATAGATAGATAGATAGATAGATAGATAGATAGATAGATAGATAGATAGATAGAAAAAGAAAGAAGAAAAGAAAAGAAAGAAAAAGAAAGAAAGAAAGAAAGAAAAAGAAAGAAAGAAAGAAAGAAAGAATACAATTCTTTATTTGCCAAGTGTGATTGGACACCCAAGGAATTTGTCTTGGTGCAAATGCTCTCAGTATACATAAAAGAAAAGATACATCTATTCTATCCTATCGATTCTATATGGGAATCTATGGGAAGTCTCCATCATACAGGTCATGGTTGTCCCAAAGGTGCTTTTCCCCAAAAATTTCCTGTTTTTTTTTTTTTTGTTTCCTTGAAAAGGTTTCGTTTCCCATCCAAGAGTCTTCCTTCAGTTCTGAAGTAATGTAATTGTATATTCTGAAGAACTGTAGAAGCTTCTCATATGGGAAGTGAAACGTTTTCAAGAAAAAATAAATAAATAGGAAAGCCCAATTGGCTTTTGCAAAAAGCACCTCGGGGAGAAGATGGCTAAAACCACAACACACAAAATGCAGAAATAACCCCCCAGCTTCGCCCACTTAGCCTGGCCATGGGCATCTTGTTGGCTTCCACGTAGAAGTGAGGACTCCTCACCTCATACAACGCCCCATAATCCAGCTCCTGTCAAAGAGATTTATGACTAAAAACCTGGCCCCATTTCTGAACGCAAGGTTTTTCCATCCTAGCAACTTCAAGGAGAGTGGACTTCAACTCCCCAGTTATTAAGAAAATCATGGACTGCTGAAACGAGTAAACTGACGTTTGAGATTAGAGAGCAAGAAGATAAGCAATTTTATATGATATGGGATTTGTTTTATCAATGGTTGGACAAAAAGACATGAGGTAATGTAACCGATTAGATAATTTTGTAATGGAAGTTTAATAGATCAATATAAAATATAATATAGATATATATAACCATTGGATGAAAGTACAATATAAATTTCACAAAAAAATCTGGAATAGCTCGCATAAAATGATGGAATAAATAGTTTAGTCATGGATGATTCATAATTGATAAATATATAAGCATATGTTTGGTTTGACAATGTAAAATTTCTATAAACTGAGT
Source organism: Pseudonaja textilis (assembly GCF_049901715.1). Taxonomy (NCBI): domain Eukaryota; kingdom Metazoa; phylum Chordata; class Lepidosauria; order Squamata; family Elapidae; genus Pseudonaja; species Pseudonaja textilis. Next base: position 198,471,279 of record NC_141992.1, on the reverse strand, counting down.
AATGACTATGAAAGAATAGCACAAAAGATTTGTAACCAACTGACACACTGTAAGCATACAAGATGGAAGATGGTTTTTGTTTGTATATTTTTGTCTTAAAAGTAAAAACCTTTATATAAAAAAAGAACAGGAAAATGGACATGTGATATCCAAGACATCCATCACATGGCAATGAATTGAGGTTCTCTCAAGTCCACGTTTAGCACAGCTCCTGATAGAGGAATTCCCCTTCTATTTTAATCACCTGGGTTTCTCTACAAAGGATGCAGAATGCAATTCAGGGTTGGTATGTTTTCCTGTCATTTGTCCCCAAAAAGGGTTCGTGGAGGCTCACCACTCTTAAATGGATGCATCTCCTTCCTCGTCTCCTGAATACTTGGGAATAAAATATTAAACAAGCATTCTGGGGAAAGTCCTCCTCCCTTGGGTATTTTGTGGCTTCATCATCAAGGTCCAAACTTGGTCACGTCCACAGGAGAGCCCTGTTCTACCAGCTTCTCCTTCCCCCTTTCTACAAAGAAAGTTCTTCTCCCAATCTGGGGTGCTCCTAGGATAGACGAGACCCCCCATTCTAAGCTTTCCAGGCACCCCATAGAGCAGGGGTGTCAAATTTGAGGCTGTGGGTCATATCCAGCCCATGGAGTGCTTAGATCTGGCCTGTGGGACCAACCTGGAAACAGCAAAGGACCAGCACGCACTGCCTCTGCCAGAAAAAATGGAGGTTGGGGGGTGGATGCGGCCCTCCCATACCCTGTTTTCACTGGCAGAGGACTGCAGGAGGCTGTCACGGCCAAACACAGGGCACGGGGGAGGTCATGTGTAGAGATTAATGATCTGTATTTCACTATTTTCTAATTAATGTATTACTTCTAATTCATTTATACGACACCTCATCAACTTGCAGAGTCCCCTTTCTTAATTCTTAATTAACCATTATCTCTATGTCTTTTAAACCAACAATTTCTTTTCATTTTTGTTTGATTTCCATATTTCCTTGTTTTCTGATCCTGTTTCTTATTGTCTCTTTTTCCCTTCATTCTCCCCGTCTTTTTTTTACTCCCATTTTTGTCCCCCTCCCTTTTAAAAACTCCCTTCTGCAATTCCCTTTTTTGCTGTTTCCTTTTACTTTGTTTGATTTTCAAAATAAACCCTTTTTTGATTACCATTTCAAACCTCCTATTTTTAATTCTCCTTCTTTTCCCCCTTCACTTTAATTTTTGTTGTTTCAAATGTCCATTAAAGATGGCCTCTTCTTTAATCAGCTCCTCTTCATCCGGTATTTCATGCTGTTCTTCATGCTCTAAAATCGCCATTTCTAAAAATTATAAGGTAGGGCAAAGCAGTTTGCCTTCTTCTTGCAACATCCCCTTTCATGTTTCTAAGTTCCAGTTTTACATGTAATTCCAAGAGCAGTTCTGCCATTTTTCACTTCTATCCAGTAACTTGATTCAACCAAGATCTATAAAATTTATATCCAAGGATCAGATTTTTATTAATTTCCACTTTAGGTTTTCAAGAAACATCTCATAGTTCAGCGTCCATAGATTAAAGTTTATACCAAGATTACCAAAAAATCCCAAGATAATTTCTTCCTGCTTTTTTCTTTGTTTTAATGTTCAATATTCCACTTTCATTTTCCAGGGTCTCTATTTTATTGTATCATCATTTCAGTTGTTTTGTATCAAGTGAGTCCTTGAAAGAACCAGGCTTTTAAAAAGAAAAAAAGAAAAAAAAAGGGAAACAAGCAATCCCTTTTGGCGCTAGATGGCACTCTCCGTTGTGTCCATTTTCTCTCACTTTTTCTCTCTACTTCGGGCTTTTAAAGTTCAAGAGTTCCGGGAAGTCCAAATATCAATTACTCTTTTTAATTTTTTTCCCCTTGACACATTCAAGTAAAGCTTTAATTATGCCTGTTTAGTGTCAGAGTCATATATTTATCCAGTATAAACAAGAATCTTCTTCCGGCTTCTTCCTTTCAGGATTCAAAGCCATTTTAAGCTGTCAATCATTTCCTTTTTCACTTCTTTATTCGCCGCTTCAATTAACTCTCTTTTAAAAAATAAATAAATTTAATTCCATTTAATTCTATTTGATAATTGCACCTGATTCTCCTGGTTCCTGTGCCATCCTCTTCTTTGCTGCTCCTGCACGATCTTCTCCCAGCCAGCTTACCCCTTCAGGGTGGCCACATTGGTCATCGCTACAGCCACCTTCAAAGGGGAGTATTTGGCAAGCCAAGGAGGGGAGATGCGGCTCCCCTCGACCCAGCTGGTGGTCTCCCCCTTCTTCACCACCTCTGTGGGGTGGTCCCGTTGCCAAATCAGTATGATCGGGGCCCTCCAATGGGAGAGCATGAACCAAAACAGCGGACAATTCTGGGCTTCGCTCCATCAGAGAAGGAGTCTAACCAGAAGTATGAGTCCTTCATTTTGTTAAGCTAGACATACCCAATTCAGGAACTGTTCCTTACATGTTTCAACCTCTAGTTCCCTAATAGTCTTTGTTGCTTTTCTCTGTACTCTTTTGAGAGTCTCAACATCTTTTTTACATTGTGGAGAACAAAATTGGATGCAATATTCAAAGTGTGGTCTTACCAGGGCATTATAAACTGATAGTAACACTTCACGTGATCTTGATTTTATCCCTCTGTTAATGCAGCCTAGGACTGCCTTGGATATTTTGGGCAACTGCAGCACACGGCTGGCTCAAATTTAAGTGATTATCCACTAGCGCTCCAAGATTCCTCTCACAGTTACTGCTGTTGAGCCAGGTACCTTCCACGTTATACCTGTGCATTTGTTTTTTCTTGCCTAAACGTGGAACCTGAGTTTTTTCACCATTGGAGTTCGTTTTGTTAGATAGCGCCCAATGTTCCAGTCTGTCAAGGTCCTTCTGAATCTTAACTCTCTCTTCTGCAGCATCAGCTATTCCTGCCAGCTTGGTGTCATCTGCAAAATTTATTTTGAAGATCTTACATGGAAAATCAACACAACCCAGAAAGGCCCAACAAAGATTCCATTTCCTTAGGGTTTTGCAAAAGAATAAAGTGGAATAATAGCAATGAATTTTACTGCTCCATGATAGAAAGCGTCCTCACTTATAGCCTTACGGTGTGGTGTTCTGGATTGACAGCCACAGATAGAAAGACATTACAGAGGGTGGCGAGACAAAACATCGTGGGCTGTTCCCCGATACCACTAGATGACCTTGCTAGGGCTCGCTGCCTTAGAAGAGTGGGGAAACTTCTCAGGGACGACTCACATCCCGCTCGGCACTTCTTCACTCTCCAACCATCGGGGAGGAAGTATAGAAGCTTAGCCAGCCGCACCAACAGGCTGAAGAACTGGGAGCTGTCAGACTTCCGAACGGAAAATAATGTCATGTCAGCATAGTAGGATAGACTTGCAGGGCCGGTGCATTGTGCAGGAAGGTCACATGCTGTAATAAGATTGGGACTGGACCTCAAGGGTGAAAATATATTGGCTTAAGATTCGGGCATGGCTGGAAGAACTGACAAATCAAAAGATCCAGTTTAACCCAGAGACCTTTCTATTGGGAATGTCAGAATCGTCATGGGACAAGAAGCATCAGCATTTAATATTACATATTATCCCAGCGGCTAGGATACCTTTTGCCCAAACCTGGAAATCAACAATGGCACCCACAAATCTGGCACTAATCAATAACATTCACCAAAGTGCAGAAATGATTAGATGAACCATGTTACTAAAAAATAAGGAAGAAGGAGATTGCTTTACCATATGGAATATAGGGTGCAAATGGCTGAGTCAAAAGGAAGTAACGATGTTTAGTGAAATTCTAAGGAAAAACAGGAACAAGGACGAATATGTATATAGTTATGTATATATGTAAAGTAATATAAATAAACGTGATATTGCAATGCAATAATAATACAAATAAGTAAGGACTTAGTAAATAACTTATAAGTATATTTGTAGTAAATGAACTTAACTGACACTAACAGATATGTACACGGTTATGATAAGGCTGAAAAATGTGAGAACATATTTCTCTTTTATAATTTTATTTTGAAATCTTGAATAATGATATTAATAGCAAAAAGAACATTAAAAAAAAGGTTGGCACTGGGTTAGGGACTTCTATCCTCCCCCTGAGTTGTGTTGGGAGGGTTTGTGTGCACGAAGGGATGCTCAGCCAGTATCATTAAACACATGCTGTACTCTGACCATAACGCCCACTCTGCCCACTCTCCCTGCCCCACACAGTCACTCCTCACCTCCCCGGCATAGTACGCGGTGTGGCTCCTCACGTCGACCAAGCGGTCTCTGCTCTACAGCTGGCCTGCCTTCCAACATGGTCCCTGTGGCCCAACTGAACGCCCCTGATCTGCCTGCCTGGGTAAGAAAGCCTGCAAGACTTACTAACGCCTCTGTCTCTGGCCTCCAGCTGGCCTGGCTTGCTTCGCCACAGTGGCTGCATCCCAGGCAGCACCGGGAATCTGCCTGGCCGCCGTGGCTGGGAGAGCGCTCTCCCCGTGGGTGGGAAGCCACATGGCTGTGCTGGCAAGGGGAACAAATTCCCCCAGGATTTCTTGGCCTCCCTCATTTCCAGCTCCTTCCCATTTCTAACCACCATGCGTAGAGAAACGAAAGCTGGGGGCGGGGGGGGGGACTAAAAATATCCACTCAGTCAATTCCAACTTCTCCCAAAAGAAAAAGACCTCACAAAGTTTAATTGAATTCAAAGATTTTTTTTTCTATTACACAGGTTAATACAGTGGTTCCCAAACTTTTTCAGTCCACCGCCCCCTTGGTGCTACAAACTCATCCTCGGTGCCCCACACCCAGGGGTGGGATTCAAATTTCTGTGGGTGTGGTCTAATTTGGGGGTGTGGCTGTGGCTTGCTGGTCATGTGATTGGTTGGGGGTGGCTTGCTGGTCACATGACTGGCTAACATGGCTTGCTGGCTGGGCATAGCTTGCTGGTCACATGATTTATGCCACCAGAAAAAGACTGAATTCACCAATTATCACATTAAACAAGAGGAAAACCTTCTACGCACCAATTCCACCCCCGCTTTGTACAATTTTGTAAACAACAAACTAAAAGACTCAAGGTCCATCCACCCCTGATAGGACCTAATGGCAAAGATTGCAACGACAACACCATTAAAGCCAACCTCTTTAACACATTCTTTGGCTCGGTATTTGTAAACAGCAATGGATCATGCCCAGTATTTCCTAACCGAACCACAGAAAACTACAATGATCTAATACATATCGATTTTACAGAAGACAATGTTGAAAAAGCACTACGCAATCTAAAACCATCTCTATCTATTGGACCGGACGGAATATGTGCCTACTTCTTAAAAAAGCTATCCACTGCCGTAGCCGAACCTCTAAGCATAATCTTTGAAAAATCAAACATTTGCTAGACCAATACTCGAATACAGCTCATCAGTCTGAAACCCACATGACGTATCTGATATTAGCACAATTGAGAAAGTCCAGAAATATTTCACAAGAAGAATTCTCCAATCCTCTACTCGTTGTAGAATACCTTATTCCACCAGACTTGAAATTCTAGATCTAGAAAACCTTGAATTACGCTGTGTACAGTCTTATCTCTAAGTATGGTATATAAAATCATACATTTCAATGTTCTACCTGTCAATGAATACTTCAGCTTCAAGCATAACAACACAAGAGCACACAATAGATACAAACTCCAACTTAACCGCACCAAACTTGATTGCAGGAAATACGACTTCAGCAACAGAGTGGTCAATGTCTGGAATACTCTTCCTGACTCTGTGGTTTCTTCCCCAAACCCCAAAAACTTTAACCTTAAACTGTCTACTATTGACCTCACCCCTTTCCTAAGAGGTCTGTAGGGGGCGGGCATAAGTAATGTACAGATAGTTAAATTCCTTGTTCCCCCTCAGCTTTGATGGAGCTTAAGACCTCGGTTTAAAATTAATCTTGGTGGATTTCCAAAGTCAAAAGAGATTAAGAGAGATGTTTACCTATCTTTGCTCATCCAAAACAAACATCGGGCATTGTGCAATATTATCATACTATCCACATTGTCTCTCACAGAGAACCTTCAGGAATAAGGAATAAGAACTGGCATTCATTCATTTGGCTCCTGGTTAAAAAAAATGGCACGGTTCCAATACAACCATGAATGTGTTCCAGATAGTACCTTTTGCCACTAACCCACCAGATATTTTGTTTTTTAAGGTTGGGATATTGGATAATGTTTCACAAACTGCAAATTCCCCACTTTCCTCCTGAGTCACTTTACTTATCATTTGGTGGTACACCAGTTGAGTCTGTCTCCCAACCAAGAAACCCTTATGGTCTCCCTTCTTGACTGTTGCAGTCTTTCAGCAAATCTTTTAATTCTCAGACCTTGTGTCCCTCCAAGCTCAATGGAATTGAATCCATGTGGAGGGAGGAATGCAGTGGGGTACCCCAAGGCTCTTTCTTAGGCTCCCTACAATTCAACTTCTTCACCAATGATTTGGATGAGGGGATAGAAGGGGAATTCATCAAATTTGCAGATGACACTAAGCTGGCAGGAATAGCCAGCACTCCAGAAGATAGGCTCAAGATCCAGATGAATGTCAATAGACTGGAACTCTGGGAGCCATTCAGCAAAACGCAATTCAGTGGTGAAAAAAAGTAAGGTTTTACAGTCAGGCAACCAAAATCAAATGTACAGATACAGATGAGGTGAAACCTGGCTCCATTGCAGAAACTGCAAGAAGGATCTTGGAGTCCTAAACCTAACCCACCAGATACCTAAACCTGAGCCAGCTGTGTGCTGCAGCTGCCAAAAAGACCAACACAATCCTAGACTGCATAAATGGAAGGATACAATCCAGATTGTGTGAAGTATTATTCAGACTTTATTAAAGCCTTAATAAGACCTCGCTTAGAATACAGCATCCAGTTTTGAAATTTGCCATGTTGAGACTCACTGCTATTCTCTCTTGAACCTGGCTCTCCAGCCCCCACAAGGTGGGGTACAGGTATATATCTTCTACCATCCTGGACTGCACTTTGAAGGCTGCAGAGCACATTGCAAGATGAAAGCTTTGCTACTTGCTTTGTTGTGGGTCGAATTCCTGTTCAGGGATCCAGGTAGGATCCCAAACCTTTGATCTGAGTTGGGGATTTTATAAGCATTTATTTATAAATTTTATTGGCTGCCCATAGTACCATAGAGTATCTCTGGGTGGCTTACACTTAAATTCCCATTAAAACATAAACATTAAAACTCAAACATTAAAACCAAAGAGACACTTGAAGGGCGGGGGTGGAGTTGGGTGGAAGTGGGTCTGTTATTGCTCAGTTGACCTCCTCCATTGAGCTGACCCACCATGGGGCTCCCAAGTAGACCGGCAAGGCCACCTCTTTAGGCCCGTATGAAAAGATAGAAGGGTTGAGGCCAACTTCACACTGGGAGTGGCAAGGTTTTCGGGAGGGTAGGAGTTACAGCAGGGAAACCCTTGCTGCTGGACTCCACCACTTGGAATATTGGGCCAGAGGACGGGACCTTCAGGGTGCCCCCTCTCCTGGCATCTGTGGCATGGGCTAATTCCAGTGGGGTGGGTGACCCGACTCCTTCCCACGAAGGGCTTTAAAAGGGATCACCAATACTTTGAATTGGAAGGAGAAGCAGACTGGTAACCAATGCAGCTCATGGAGCAGTGGGGTCACACGGGCCGTTCTTGGCCCCCGCAAAATAGCCTGCACCGCCCCACTCTACAGCAGCTAGAACTTCCGAATGCGCTTCCTGTGTCTGTGTTATTTGTGGGACTGCCTCTTCCCAATGAAATCAGTGTCCCTTCCCAATGAAATCTGTCCCTCCCATCATACCCAAGAGAAGAGGCCTGTTGTGGGTGCAGTCTGCTAAGGAGCTCCATCTGGTGGGACCCTGGAGACGGGACCTTTCTGCCATGCTTCCACAGAGGAAGAGAGTTGGGATAACCCCTCCCAGGAATCTCCCAGGATATATCCGCTAGGAGGAGGGAAGGAAGGGTTCCATCTGGCAAGATCCTTCGAGGAATTGTCACCTATCACTCCTGCATAATTGTTTTGCCACACAGACATAAGATGACTGGAGGAGCTTTTGGTTGTCAGGCTAAGACTAAGGATGGACAAGAGCAATTCAGCCAGAGCTCAGTGATGTATTTCCTGACTCACAATACAGAGGATCCTCCCAGGTGGAGCCCTTCCTCCCCTCCTCTTAGCGGATATATCCTGGGAGATTCCAGGGAGGGGTTATCCCAAATCTCTTCCTCTGGCTCTTATATTCTCTGAGCTGCAATGCCTCTTGTCTCTACACACAGAAATGCTCTCGCACACAGACACACACAGAGACATAGACACAAACACAAGGAAAGACTACATCATTTTTAATCTCTCTCCCTCTCTCTCTATATATAGATGTTTTATTAATACATTTTCTTTTTACATGACACGAGCTGGATCCCCATGCTTCATGAAGAAACTATGTGAACGGGCTATGCAAGATAAATTCGGTTCACAATCTGTTGGCTCAATGGTGGTCAATGATTGAAACACATAAGGGTTTCCTTTCCATTCCATTCCATTCCTTTCCTTCTTTCCCTTCCCTTCCTCCTTTCCTTACCTCCATTCTCTTCCTTTCCATTCCATTCCTTTCCTTTATTTTCCTCCTTTCCCTTCCCTTCCTCCTTTCCTTTCCTCCATTTCCTTCCCTTCCTCCTTTCCTTTCCTTCTTTCATTTCCATCTGTCAATTATCTGTCTATCCAATTATCTATCTATCTATCTATCTATCTATCTATCTATCTATCTATCTATCTATCTATCTATCTATCCATCCATCCATCCATCCATCTATCCACCCAATACAATACAATACAATACAATACAATACAATACAATAAGTTTCTGAATTTCCTTCTGTGGTTCCACAAATGTCTTAGATGAGATTCAGCTGTAATTTGGCCTGAAATATCAAGATCTTCACTTACAGAATTAAGAATATTGGAAATATGGAGAGAAAACTATTTTCTAAGCCCAAGCAATGCAGGAGTCCGCTCCTAAAATTCACTAGGAAAGTAGGGGTAAATATGAACATAAGCTATGTGAAGTAAGTTTTATGTCACAAACATATTGTGTTGCTGCTGTTGTTGTCGGTCAGGGACATTCCAAACATGTAATCAAACTGATTTCCAGGGCAATTTCCAATTTCTCCTCAGAAATATATACACTGACCATTAGAAACGTAATCAGGTCATTGTCTTTTGTCAGATATCAAAGGGGAGGTGGGAGAATGAAGTGGGGGTCTCAGAAAGTCTTTGATCAGGGGAAAAACAACTTCTTAATGCTGTGAGAAAACCCAGAGAACCAGGGAAGAAGGAGAATCTTCCAGGCCTGCATTATTATAAGGAGTATTTTTATTATTATGCCTCTTCTGCTGGATCTGATGGGAGGGACAGATTGAATTAGGAAGAGGCAGCCCACAAATGACACAAACTCCATGCCAGCAAAGACTTTACAGGACATGGACCCAGTTCCATGGAGCCAGAAGTAAGCTGGTAACCAATGCAGCTTCTGGGTCAGAGGGATACTGTGTGCCATTTCAGGGCTCCCCGTGATTGCTTGGGCACCAGAGGTGGCATTCAGCAGCTTCTGTCCAGTTCTGGAGAACCGGTAGTGGAAATTTGGAGTAGTTCAGAGAATTGGCAAATCCCACCTCTGAGTGGCCCCGTCCCCATCTCTTCTCTGCCTCCCATTGAGTCCCAGCTGATGGGCTGAGTCTTCTTTGGTTGCCCTGCACAGGAGAACAGAGCTGGAAAGCAGGTTAGCTGGGTGGGGAGGGGATGGGATTTTGCAGTAACCTTCCCCCAGGAGTGGGGAGGGAACGGAGAATTTACAGTATCCTTCCCCTGCCAGGCTCAACAAGCCACACACACAGACCCAGGAGTAAAAACGTTTGAATCCCACCCCTGTTGTTCCCCCACATTTTACACAAGCTGATACTTCTGCATATTCTTCAGATGCATGGTGATGGACCAAGGTGCTGTTTGGACCAGGCACCTCACCGTTCCCCACCTCTTCTCCCACATCACACCCCGATTCAGAAAACCCCATTTGATGGTGCTGAGCAGATCTTCAACATCCTGGAGAACCGGATTTGTATGTCTGAAATGGTTTGTGCCAGCCTAGAATTAAGGACCACCGCATCCCCCAGACTCACTTTTCATTATTAGAGCTCTCCTTCTGAATACTCTCGTCCTGACTTGGTTGGATCATTATTCTCTTAGTAAAAGAAATAAAGATTAAGTGATTTGCTACTTATTTTGTGCCCCGGAATACTCCCAAAACAGGGGTGTCAAACTCCTGGGGTCATGGCGGCATCACGTGAGGTGTTAGGACTTTTTCCCTTCCGCTAAACTTCTCCTGGGCCTGGCAAGTGCGTGACGCATCCAGCCCATGGACTGTGAATTTGATGGCCCTGTCCTCAAAGATATTCAGGTTTGAGCAGCAAAGCTTTCATCTTGCATTCCTCTCTGCAGCCTGCAGTTTGTAGCCCAGGATGAGAGAAGGCCCTCAGAATACCTTTAAGATGTTGTCCTTGCAGGACTGGATTTCGAGGGTTAAGAGAGAAGAACAGGGAGACTGATGGGGAGAAGGGTAGGTCAGAGGGATGGTCTCCTTTCTCCCACCACAAAAGGGAAAACGTATCAGGCCAGGTGAAGAACCAACCTGTGATGACCCAGGCCATGGCACAAGGGCAAGACAGTCAAATAAACAAGAAGAGTCCCTTTATTATCTCCAACTTGGCCCCCAATGTCCAAGTTAGCTTAGGCTGGAGAAAACCTCTCCCAAGAACAGTCGTTAAGTGGAGGAAATTCAGTCCGAAAACAAAGTCCATTTCCACAGGGTTTTGCAAAAGAATAAAGTGGAACAATGACTGATGACTTCCTTTTACCGGTCCACAATAGAAAGCCTCCTGACACATTGCCTTACGGTGTGGTATGCTGGCTTGACAACCGTGGATAGAAAGACATTACAGAAAGTGGCAAGCACAGCAAAAAACATCGTGGCCTGTTCCCTGATACCACTAGATGACTTCATTGGCCTCGCTGCCTTAGAAGAGCGAGGATAATTCTCGGGAATGACTCACATTCGGGTCAGCACTTCTTCATTCTCCAACCATTGGGTAGGAGATATAGAAGCATAGCCAGCTGCACCATGAGCTGTCAGACTTCTGAACGGAAGATAACTTCATGTCAACATAGTATGAAAGACTTGCAGGGCCAGCACATTGTGCAACAAGGTCACATAATGTAATAAGATTTGGACTGGGTTAGGGACTCCTGTCTTCAATGTGAATTGTGTTCAATGTGCATATGCACGAAGAGACGTTCAACCAATCTCATTGTACACATGTTCCACAGTGACAGTTAAGTTAATAAGAAATTTGATGAGTTCCCCCTCATCCAAATCATTGGTGAAGATGTTGAACTGTACAGAGCCTAAGAAGGAGCCATGGGGTCCCCCACTGCATTCCTCCCTCCATATAGATGTATTTCCAGTGAGCTTGGAGAGACTCGAGGTCTGAGAATTAAAAGATATGCTGAAATATTGCAATACTCTGGAAGGGAGGACACGAGGGTCTCGTGGTTTGGAGATGGACTCAACTGGTATACCAACAAATCATGACTAATGTGTGTCAGGAGGAAAATGGACAATTTGCAGTTTGTCAAGCATTAACTGATGTCCCAACATTAAATTAAAAATTTCCATTTGGTTAGTGGCAAAAGATACCATCCAGAACACAATTATGGTCGTATTGGAACGTTGCCCTTTTTTCAACCAGGGATCAAATGAATGAATGCCACATCTCTGTTGTTCTTCCTTATTCCTGTAAGTTCATTGAGAGAGACAATGTGGACAGTATAACCATTTTTCTCAGTGCACAATGTTTGTTTTGCATCAGCAAAGATAGGTAAACATCTCTCTTAATCTCTTTTGACTTTGGAAATCCAACAAGATTAATTTTAAGCTCAGGTCTTAAACTCCATTAAACCTGTTGGGGAAGAAGGAATTTGACATTTCAATCAGTTAACTTGAAGTATTAAAATACCGACAATCAGTGTATAAATGCATTAGAATTCTCTTTATGAATTAGAATTAGAAATCTTTTTTCCATTTCAATGTGATTGGACGCCCAAGGAATTTGGGGATTTAATGAAATTTTAGTGGATGGAGAGAACATATAATGCTCTGCATCTCAACCTCACTTGAGGCACAAGGATAATTGCAAAGAATTGCTGTCCAATATGATCAAATTTTGCCTTGATTTAACAGATATCGATTTTTCTTAAGCTCCCTCAAATGAAGGGGGAAGAAGGAATTTTTACTATCTGTACATTTAATCTGGGGATGGAAATATCTGGTGTTTCACAATAATAAAATAAAGTAGTGGGAAGGGAATTTTGGAGGACTTCTACTCCAACGTGCTGCCTAAGCATGAGGCCCTGTAATATGTTAGATAAATGGTTATCCAAGCTCTCCTTACAAAATTCCAGCAATAGAGCACCCTCAACTTCTGAAGTCAAGACATCCCACTGATTAATTGTTCCAGCTTTCATGAAATTTCTCCTTAATTCGAGGTTGGTCCTCTCCTTAATTAGTTTCCATCCATTGTTTCTTGTCCTGCTTTCTGGTGCTTTGGAGAATAGGTTAAACCTGTCTTCTTTGTTGGAGCCCCTCAGGTATTGGAAGACTGCTATCCTGTCACCCCAGTCCTTCTTTTCATGAGTTAGACACACCCAGTTCCAGCAATCATTCTTCAGATGTTTTAGCCTCCAGCCCCTTGATGATTCTTGTTGCTCTTCTTTCCAGAGTCTCAAGATCTTTTTTTTTTATTGTGGCAGATATAGAAACTGGATGCAATATTCTAACTGAGATCTTATTGAGGCTTTATAAAGTGCTAATAATACTTCACATGATCTTGATTCTATCCTTCTGTTAATGCAGTCTAGGATTGTGTTGGTTTATTTGGCAGCTGCAGCACATGTCTGGCTCAGATTTAGGTAACTCTCCACTGGGGCTCCAAGATCCCTCTCGCAGTTACTGCAACGGAGCCAGGATTCCTCTGTTATGGACATTTTGAGTAGTTCGGAGAACGGGCAAATACCACCTCTCACTGGCCCTGCCCCAACCTGCCCAGTCACAACTTGCCATGCCACACTGCCCGCTCTCCCTGCCCTGCACAATCACACCTCACCTTTCTGGTATAGCACATTGTGCGCTCCTCATGTTGACCAAACATCTGCACCATGGGCTGTCAGACTTCTGAACGGAAGATAACTTCATGTCAACATAGTATGAAAGACTTGCAGGGCCAGCACGTTGTGCAACAAGGTCACATAATGTCATAAGATTTAGACTGGGTTAGGGACTCCTGTCTTCAATGTGAATTGTGTTCAATGTGCGTATGCATGAAGGGATGTTCAACCAATCTCATTGTACACATGTTCCACTGTGACAATTAAGTTAATAAGAAATTTGATGAGTTCCCCCTCATCCAAATCCTTGGTGAAGATGTTGAACTGTACGGAGCCTAAGAAGGAGCCATGGGGTACCCCACTGCATTCCTCCCTCCATATAGATGTAGTTCCAGTGAGCTTGGAGAGACACGAGGTCTGAGAATTAAAAGATATGCTGAAATATTGCAATAGTCTGGAAGGGAGGACACAAGGGTCTCGTGGTTTGGAGATGGACTCAACTGGTATACCAACAAATCATGACTAAAGTGAGTCAGGAGGAAAATGGATGATTTGCAGTTTGTCAAGCATTAACTGATGTCCCAACATTAAATTAAAAATTTCCATTTGGTTAGTGGCAAAAGATACCATCCGGAACACAATCATGGTTGTATTGGAACGGTGCCCTTTTTTCAACTAGGGATCAAATGAATGAATGCCACGTCTCTGTCCTTCTTCCTTATTCCTGTAAGTTCATTGAGAGAGACAATGTGGACAAAGCTTTCATCTTGCATTCCTCTCTGCAGCCTGCAGTTTGTAGCCCAGGATGGGAGAAGGCGCTCAGGATACCTTTAAGATGTTGACCCAGGCCATGACACAAGGGCAAGACAGTCAAAGAAACAAGAAGAGTCCCTTTATTATCTCCAACGTGGCCCCCAATATCCAAGTTAGCTTAGGCTGAAGAAAAACTCTCCAAAAAACAGTCGTTAAGTGGAGGAAATTCAGTCCGAAAACAAAGTCCGTTTCCGCAGGGTTTTGCAAAAGAATAAAGTGGAACAATGACTGATGACTTCCTTTTACCGGTCCACAATAGAAAGCGTCCTGACACATTGCCTTACGCTGTGGTATGCTGGCTTGACAACCGTAGATAGAAAGACATTACAGAAGGTGGCAAGCATAGCACAAAACATCGTGGGCTGTTCCCTGATACCACTAGATGACCTCACTAGGCATCGCTTCCTTAGAAGAGCGAGGAAAATTCTCGGGAATGACTCACATTTGGGTCAGCACTTCTTCATTCTCCAACCATCGGGTAGGAGATATAGAAGCATAGCCAGCTGCACCAACAGGTTGAAGAAGAGTTTCTACCCATGGGCTGTCAGACTTCTGAACAGAAGATAACTTCATGTCAACATAGTATGAAAGACTTGCAGGGCCAGCACGTTGTGCAACAAGGCCACATAATGTAATAAGATTCGGTCTGGGTTAGGGACTCCTGTTTTCAATGTGAATTGTGTTCAATGTGTGTATGCATGAAGGGAGGTTCAACCAATCTCATTGTACACCTGTTCCACAGTGACAATTAAGTTACTAAGAAATTTGATGAGTTCCCCATCTATCCCCTCATCCAAATCATTGGTGAAGATGTTGAACTGTACAGAGCCTAAGGAGGAGCCATGGGGTACCCCACTGCATTCCTCCCTCCATATAGATGTAGTTCCATTGAGCTTGGAGAGACTCAAGCTCTGAGAATTAAAAGATATGCTGAAATATTGCAATACTCTGGAAGGGAGGAGACAAGGGTCTCGTGGTTTGGAGATGGACTCAACTGGTATACCAACAAATCATGACTAAAGTGAGTCAGGAGGAAAATGGACGATTCACAGTTTGTCAAGCATTAACTTATATCCCAACATTAAATTAAAAATTTCCATTTGGTTAGTGGCAAAAGATACCATCTGGAACACAATAATGGTTGTATTGGAACGGTGCCCTTTTTTCAACTAGGGATCAAATGAATGAATGCCACGTCTCTGTGCTTCTTCCTTATTCCTGTAAGTTCATTGAGAGAGACAATGTGGACAGTATAACCATTATTCACAGTGCACGATGTTTGTTTTGCATCAGCAAAGATAGGTAAACATCTCTCTTAATCTCTTTTGACTGCCATGCCCACACTGCCCGCTCTCCCTGCCCCGCACAATCACACCTCACCTTTCTGGTATAGCACCCTGTGCGCTCCTCACGTTGACCAAACAGTCTCTGCTTGTGGCTTTCCCGCCTTCCGGTGCAGAGCCTGTGGCCCAACTGAGCGCTCCTGATCTGTCTGCCTGGGAAAGGAAGCCTGCAACTCACCCAAACCCTCTGTCTCTGGCCTTTAGATTGCCTGGCCGACTTGGCCACAGCAGCTGCATCCCACGCAGCACAGGGAATTTGCATGGCTGCGCTTGCTGGGAGAACGCTCTCCCCATGGGTGGGAAGCCACATGGCTGTGCCGGTTAGGAGAACAAATTCCCCGAGGATTTCTTTGCCTGCTTGATTTCCAGCTCCTTCGCATTTCTCGCCAAAATGTGCAGGGAAACAAAAGTTTGTGGGGCGGGGGGGTTAAAAATAATCCACTCAATCAATTACAACTTAGCACAAAAAAAATCCTCGCAAAGATTAATTTCATTTGAAGACTTTCTCTATTAGAGAGGTTAGTAGATCTTAAAAGAGGAACTTCAACTATTGACTCAAGGCAAAGTTTGCACACCTTAGACAGCAATCCTTGAAAGTTACTGTTGTGCTCAAAATGAGGGTGAGACGCAAAGAATTATATGTTCTCCCCACCAACTAAAATTCCATTATATCCCCCACCTCACTATTTCTCCCCTTGTCCTCTCCCTATGCATATTTTGATGCTTTGGGTTGACTGATTGAGCTAATAACCCTTTTGCTAAAGACACTTGATATAGCTCCAAGTACAACGGGGCTTAAGAGAGATGGGCACCTGTCTCTGTTTATGCAAGGCAAACATTGCACCCCATACCAAATTATTGTATTATTTGTGTCGTCTCTATTAGCGTGCCTCCAGGAATAAGCCAAGAACAGGGACGTGGCATTCTCTCCTTCGGGTCCTTGTTAAAATGGTTCACAGTTACAACACAACCATATTTGTATTCTTGGTAGTATTTTTTGATGCTAAACGGCTGGGCATTTGGGTTTTTACGGTTAGTGTTAGATCAATCGCGCACTTTCTATTCTTTGGGCAGGAGACCTCTGATTCTGGATCCCTAAATTCTTTTTCAGCGTCCCTCCATTTTCACCTTGGAAAGACTGCCCAATGCAATGAGCTGTATAGAAACAAAAATCAGGGCTTCACAAGAAAGAGGTTTTGTGTCAAGGAAAGCAGAATGAGATGTTGTGCCAAATGCTGCAAATCCCAAGGAAGCAGGTGAGCTAATAGCAATAACAATAGCACTTATATACCGCTTTATAGTGCTTTATAATCCTCTCTAAGTGGTTTACAGACTCAGCCTCTGGCCAAAACAATTTGTGTCCTCATTTTACCCATCTGGAAGAATGGAAGGCTGAGTCAACCTTGAGCCTGGTGAGATTCGATTTGCCAGGTTGCCGGCAGCTGGTTGCAGCAGAAGTAGCTTGCAGTACTGCACTCTAACCACTTAGCCACCGATCTTCGATGGTAGTAATAATGATAATAATAAAAATAATCTTTATAATAATATAGGCCTGGAAGATTCTCTTTCTTCCCTGGTTCTCTGGGTTTTCTCACAGCATTAAGAAGTTGTTTTCCCCTGATGAAAGAATTTCTGGGACCCCCACTTCATTCTCCCACCTCCCTTTTGGTGTCTGAAAAAAGACAATGACCTGATTCTGTTTCTAATGGTCAGTGTAGGTATCTCCGAGGAGAAACTTGAGATTGCCCTGGAAATCATTTTATTACAGGTTTTGAATGTCCCTAACCCACAACATCAGCAGCAACACATTGTCTTTGTGACATCAAACTTACTCCAACAATCAAGATGAATATTTTACCCAGAATTTTATATTTGTTCCAAACCATACCAATCAGGCTTGGTAAAGATTACTTTGAAGAATTAAATAAAATTGTGTTGAAGTTTATATGGCAAGGTAAGAAAGCCAGAATAAAATTAAAACTTCTACAAGATGCTAGAATTAGAGGAGGATTTGACCTTCCGAACTGGGAGTTGTACTACTACCAAGCTGCAAACTTAATGGGGGTTAAAGAATGGATAACATTAAGAAAGACCAGATTGTTGACATTAGAAGGACATGATTTATTACTGGGATGGCATGCTTTTCTGTGGTAAAAGGGAACTAAATCGCGGGGCTATTTTAGAAGGCACTATATAAGGGAGTCTTTATGGTTGAATTGGGAGAAAATGTTATTTGAAAATCCCAGTCTGGTTATCAACTATTGAAGCCTTTTCTTATCCTATATGAGAAGGAACAAACAGTTAGATATGGGGAAATATTGGATGAAAAGAGTGAACTTAAAACAATGCAAAAACTAGAAGAAGAAGGCATAAAGATAAATTGGTTTTCATATGCGCAAATACGTTCAAGGTATCTTATAGATTCTAAAATGGAGGGATTTTATGATAAATTGACTGATTTAGATAGGATTTTGACAGGTACTGATGAAAAAGTGATTTAAAAATTATACAGTTATTTATTGGAAATTATATTAGAGGAGGAACAAGTTAAAGAAACGATGATTGTTTGGGGGAAGAATTTTGGATATGGGATTGATTTGGAGAAATGGGAAAAATTGTGGTCTCAAAATTATAAAATGACAATGTCAACAGCTTCTAAAGAAAACTTGTATAAGATGTTTTACAGGTGGCGTTTTCCCCCGACAAGAATTGCAAGAATGTTCAAGAACAAATCTGAAAAGTGCTGGAAATGTCATCAGATACCTGGCTCATACTACCATATGTGGTGGACTTGTGAGGATGCTAGAAAATATTGGAGTAAAATTTGCATATGGTTGGAAAAACTGATAAAGACACACATAGACTGGGAACCAGAGATTTTTTTATTGGGAATCTTACCCGATACATATAATAAAAATTTGAAGTATTTGATTGTAACTGTACTAACAGCGGCTAGGATTGTATTTGCTAAAAACTGGAAGAGTGAGAAAATTCCATCAGAGGAAGAAATTATTAAGAAAATATTGGATTGTGCTGAAATGAGTAAATTGACATTTGAAATTAGAGAACAAGAAGATAAACAATTTTATGAAGTTTGGGATCTTTTTTATCAATGGTTAGATAATAAAACATAATAATAGAACATTTAGACTTAGGATATAATTTGTTTTAATATTATTTTTATAAAACTTTATTAAGATAGATTTGGTATGATCTTACGATTCATTGCAAAATAAATTAAGTAAATTATAGTTATCTCGTTAAAGTATGAATTAATAAAATTATAGATAAATGATTTCTTAGTGCTGATATTGGGTTATACAATTATTGATTGATAATATGAGTTATTATGTAATATAATTATATTAGCGTTTAGGAAATGGATGCACACAAAAAAAGTGGTAAACCAACCGATACACTGTTTGTAAATTTATAAAGAAGGATGATGTTTTTTATGTTTTATGTTATATGTCTTATGTTGTTTTGTTTGTTGTTAAAATAAAAAACTTAAAAAAAAATCTTACTCCACATAGCTTATGCGCATATTGACCCACTGTTTTCCTTGCGAATTTTAGGAGTGGACTCCTGCACTGCTTGGGGTTAGAAAAAAATAGTTCTCTCGGGCTTCTCCATGTTTCCAATATTCTTGATTCTGTAGATGAAGTTGAAACTTATCTAAGAAGTTTGTAGACCCAGAGGAGGAAATTCAGAAGCCTACATTTGCTGAGTGGTGACTGAATACAGTCCTGAGAAACTTCCTTAGTTTTCTTCGGAGTGAAGCTCTTTGATGCCAGCCACCCTGGAACAGAACCTGGATCTTCCTTTGCATCTCTTTTGCATCCTGGTCTGGAAAATTTTCCTCTTCCTCTGGATCTCTGCATTTTCTTACAGCCCTAAATAATCTGTGTATCAGTTGTATCTTGTGAATAGGTTAATCCGCAGGATAGTTTTAGAGAGAACTTCTCGTGCTCCGATCTGTTCGTGTCTCTTGAAGGAAGGCAGATGCACAGTTGCAACCTGAGAGGTAGGAAGATTCAGAGAAGTTGAGCGCTTGGTTAACTGAAGTACAACTTTAAAAAAAAAGGAAGGTGCTGAACTTTGCAGAGAGATATTTTGTTTAATTTTGCATTATGTATAATCTTGTATAAATACAGGAAGAGATGCCAGTTGTCCAGGTGCCCAGGTTTTGGATGCAGAAGAGAAGGGTCTTCCTTGAAGTCGGGGAATGGTTGGTCCTTCACCTGATCTGAGCTGGCTTCCGTTTTGGTGTCGGGGCAAAAAGGCCACACCCCCTGGCCTCCCCCTTTCTCCTGAATCTTCCTAGGCTTCTCTCTAGATATCCTAAATATACAGCCCCAACCCCCACCCCCATCTCAAAGGGGTATAAATAAGTGTCTGCTTCCACCCTGGGCTACACTTTGCAGGCTGAAGAGAAGATCACAAGATGAAAACTCTGCTGCTGACCTTGGTGGTGGTGACAATCGTGTGCCTGGACTTAGGTAAGGCCACCAAACCTTGATCTTGGGTAGCAATCAAACCCCCCCAAAAGGGGCAGAGTAAGGGGTGGTGGTATTCGAGGCAGTTGTGGTCCCTTTTTTTGGTGGGACGTTCTCACTGTTCCGGTCTGCACAAGGAGGAAGCCTTGTGGGGAGAAGAGGAGGTCTCCGTTTGGAGAGAAGCCCATGGCTGAGACAGGGGCTGTTCCAGGCTGGCATTCTGGGGTAGACTGCCTCTGAAAGTAGAGGTTCCTTTGCGTAGTGAGCTCTGCCGTGGGATTACTCCAGGGAAGGAATGCGATGAAAAAGGTTTCCGCTCACCTGTCTCTGGCTTTGCCACCCTTCAGTATTTGGGATGGTACGGCCAACGGGGACCAGTGATGCTTCCTTCAAGTCAAGCATGGAGATTCCTCAACATCAGCCGGTGAAGCGGCATAAAACTCGAAGTGTTATAGCTGTTTGTAATGACCCAAGGAAGCGAAGAAACCTAATACTCCTTCCTCCCATCTTCCCCACAGCAACAACCCTGTGAGGTAGGATGGGCAGAGAGAGGGTGAATAGTCCAAAGTTGCTAAGTTGCCTTTTATGCCCAAAGTGGGACAGAACTCACTGTCTCCTGGGGTTCGCCCAGAGTCCCCAGGTGGCTTTCATGCCTAGGTGGGACTGGAACTCAGGTTTCCTATTTCTAGACCCTTTGATCTTTCTAGGGAAATTTTCACAGCTGACCTTAGTGTGAAAAGATCTATCGTCTAATAGGTAATAAGATTAGAAGATCAGAAAAATAAATATCAAAGTAATATTAATATATATTATATCTTTCATCTAGGATACACCAGGACATGCTTCATAACACCTGATGTTAAATCTAAGCCTTGTCCACCTGGGCAGGAGGTATGCTACACAAAGACTTGGTGTGATGGTTTTTGTAAGTACAGTTCTTGTCTTCACTCCCAGTTTTTTTTCTTCTTGATCCCAGACTAGAGCTCCCAAATGCACCTGAGAACTGGAGGTCACCTAGGACCTGTCTGTGCCCTGCCTGGGTTCCCCTCAGGTCACATCCTGTTGCCGGACACCCTAAGCAATGCAAGGAAAGGGGGGTCTTGGACTGGGGTGCCCCATCTTTCTCAGCAACAGCCCAGACGGGAGGGGGAAACCTTCTTTAGAGAAAGGGGGAGGGAAATGCTGGGAGAGCTGCGGGTTTGTTCAGGAATTGAGGGAAACCGGACGAAGCCATGAAACATCCAAGAAAGGTGCCATTGCCCCTCAGTCATGTCGAAACAGGAGACTCCCCCAGAAATCTCTTCTTCATTCATTTACTCTTGAGTTTTGAGTAGAGGAGGATGGAGGTCTGCCTTCCTCATGGGACAGGGAGCGTGAATGTGTTCAGTGTGGGTTTACCAGTTTGTTCAGCAACACCCACAGGTCTGTTCTTTGCTATTTTTTAAATAATCATTCTGCTTTGTAGGTGGCATCAGAGGAAAGCGAGTCGATTTGGGATGTGCTGCTACTTGCCCTACTCCAAAGAAGACCGGTATAGATATTATCTGTTGCTCCACAGACGATTGCAACACATTTCCATTACGTCCTCGAGGGAGGCTCTCATCCATCAAGGACCATCCTTGAAAAATTATGCTTGTGGCCTTTACCGCAGATGGTCCATCATCCCCTGCTGTCTTTGACATCTCGACATCTTTCCCTTTTCTCGCGTTCTGTCAGTTTCCTTCTGCTAGTTCTGTAGTTTGAGAATCGAATAAAACTCAGCATTCAATTCAAGTGTTTTGATTTTTTAATTCCCCCCCCCTCAAAACATCCCTTTCACGAAACCCACAGGTAAAGAGTTTTTCTCCAGGTTTCAGCAGGCAGTGAGGCTGGGATGAGCAGGATTCGGTCCGATCCCTGTTGAATCATGGCTTGGATTGCCTAACGGGTAATAATCTGACATTCGGGCAGGGTAAAGAAGAGGAGAAACCCACAACCGAGTCTTTCCTCAGGAAAACCTTCCACTTCAAAGCCTCCTTTCTTCTCTCTGGGGAAAGCTGAGGGGAAGAGGAAGACGCCTGAAAGAGAGGAGGGGGATTTGGCAGGCCTCTTCTCCATTTGGGGGAAGGATGGCAGGCCTCTTCTCCATTTGGCCTACCTGAAAGAAGAAACGTCTTGATTCAGCAGGTGACTCTGCAGGCTCTTCTCAAGCTTTCTCAATCCTGAGTTCAGGTTTGGGCGGTTATACCTGGACATAGCCTCCGATCAGCAAACCTAGAGAGAGTGATCGGCTGGCGATAAGAAACGCTGATCCGTAGCCTCCGATCAGCAACCCAGAAGAGTGATCGGCTGGCGATAAACGCTGACCCGCACCCAGAAAGAGCGGTCAGCCCTCAAAACGAAGCGATCAAAAAAGAACCGCAAAACGCTAATCCGCAGCCAGAGAAAGCGGTCTGATTCAAAAAGTTAGAGCGTCTGTGCAGCTTGTTAGCCCCGCTACGAGGAAAGTGAAGCACTGCGAGCCGCAGCCGCTCTGCATTGAGCGCGAAATTCAAGCGGGTGTCATTTGAATTTCAAACCAGTAAGAAACACAGCAGCAAGCTGTAGGAAGTCACTACGCCTACTTTTTTGGCGCGAATCAAGACACCTCCAACGGTTAGCAGTCAACGTGATAACCCAGAGAGAGAAGGAGAGGTTAGCAGAAACCCTCCAGAGCTGATATCACTAATACCCACGGCGCTTGTAGTCCCAGAGAGATTTTTTTCTACAGGTAGCCCAGCTGTCTAGCACCATGAGTTCCAACCCAGCATTCCCGGCATTTAAACCAGACGAAGAGAAGTGGGGAGTCGTATAAGAACCGCTTCAATCATTACATAGATGCGGTCGGCCTGGCAGACGCGGGAGAACACCGGAAAAATCCTATTTCCTCATCTACTGCGGAGCCACCGTTTATGATACCGCCGCGCCCTCGTGCGCCGAGAGAATTGAAAAACGTCCCGTGGTCCGAGTTGCTGGAGATCCTCACTAACCACTACGCTCCCAGACCTTCACAAATCGCCAGGAGGTTCACGTTCCGTATGAGGAAGCAGTCCAGTAAGGAAACAATCAACCAGTATATGGCCGCCCTCCGAACAGCAGCCCTGCACTGCGGGTTTGGAACATACCTGGAGGACATGCTCCTCGACCAATTAGATTGTGGGGTCAAGGATCTCAACCTGCAGAGCGCCTACTAGCAAAAAAGGACCTCAACCTGGCGCAAGCAGTCGGGAGGCCCTAGCAGCCGAGCTAGCAACGAACTCAGCCACCGAAATTCAGGGCCCAAGTGCCAAACCAGCATCGTTCCCGTTCATTCCGAAGAGGTGGAAGCGGAGGAAACCCAAAGCGATGAAGACGGCGTCCACCGCCTCACCAACGACAGACGGTCGCAGGTAGGGGCCAGACAGGAACACACCGGTCCACCCAAGCACATCACGTTGTGCCTAGCCTGTGGGGATCACATCAGAGGGCCACCTGCAGGCTTAAAGGAGTCATTGCAACAACTGCCATAAGAAGGGCACATCGCGAGAGTTTGCCAAGCCCCCAAAGCGCCGCCGCAGACCCCCGTCCTCGAACTCGGGACCACAGAGGCAAGTATTAAACTGTCGCACAGACCACCTCGCCAGGCGTACTTGCCACTCTGTTAGTAAAATTTCTCTCTCCGTTTCCCTAGAAGGTAAACCGTGCCACATGGAGGTTGACACAGGGTCAGCGCTCTCAATAATCTCGTGGAACACCCTCAAGAGACTCCACCCCAGCCTATCTACTACCCGGCTTCAGAGATGCCAGTACCGCCTGAAGGACTACCAGGGAAGGCCATTCCCGTGATCGGCAGAGGCAAGTTTTTTGTCAGTTTTAGAACTTTTAAAGGCCACCTACCTTTAGTGGTAGTTAACGGCAATCTACCAACCTTATTGGGGCTCGATTGGTTTCCCCACCTCGGCCTAGGGTTAACAGGAGTCCATGCTGTCTCAACCTCAGACACTGACTCCTTATTAGCTGACTACGCCAGATGTGTTCAGCGAGGAGCTGGGGTGTTATAATGGAACCCCCATCTCGTTCACTGTTGACCCCCAGGCGGTCCCAATCAGATTAAAACCACGCAGGGTTCCATTTGCTATTAGACCAAAACTAGACGCCGAATTGGATAAACTACTAAAACAAGGGGTCATTGAGCCAACAGATTTCGCCAAGTGGGAGACGCCCATTGTCACACCCTTAAAAAGAGCGGTAGCCTGAGAATTTGCTCGGACTACAAGACAACAATTAATAAATATCTACAAGTTAGCGCCTACCCTGTGCCCGTCATTCAGCACTTATTGCACACATCGAGCCGGGCAGCATTTTTGCTAAATTGGACATGTCTCAAGCGTATCAGCAGTTCCCTGTTGATAACCAAACAGCGGAACTCCAGACCATCGTTACTCACAGGGGTGCATTCCGATGTAAGCGTCTCCAATTTGGCGTAAGTGTTGCCCCGGTATTTTTCAATCCTCATGGAGCGGATTTTACAGGGCCTCCCTGGTGTAGTACCCTACTTGACGACATCTTGGTCTCGGCCAGGGACAGACCCCAACTCTTCCAGAGAAATACGAGCAGTGTTAGAGAGGTTCAGACAGCATGGCCTCAAGTTAAAAAAGAAAAATGCACCATTGCCACTAGACAGGTGGACTTTCTGGGTTATAAAATTGACGCCTCTGGCATTCATCCCCTGGAGTCCAAAGTCAGGGCAATCCACAAGCTCCCACGCCCACTTCCAAAACGGAGCTACAAGCCTTCCTAGGGCTGCTGAACTTTTATGCATCCTTCTTACCCCCATAAAGCCTCAATAGCGAACCCCTCCACAGATTACTAGACAAAAGTCACCGTGGCACTGGGGGCACAAAGAGGACCAGGCGTTTAACGCCGTCAAATCACTACTTACGTCAGAGGCGGTGCTCATCCAATTAACCCCAACCTCCCTCTAGTACTGGCAGCAGATGCATCACCATTTGGAATTGGGCGGTCCTTAGTCATAGACTTTCCAATGGCACCGAGGCCCCCATCGCCTTTTTCTCCAGGACGCTCTCGGCCACAGAGCGAAATTACAGTCAAATAGACAAGGAAGCCCTAGCAGCTGTTGCAGCCGTGAAAAAGTTTCACGAATTCCTTTTTGGCCACTTCTTCGAACTGGTCACCGACCATAAACCCCTCCTGGGCCTACTGGCCGGCGACAAACAGACGCCCCAAGTCCTTTCCCCTAGAATGACAAGGTGGACACTTTTCCTAGCGGCCTACTCATACAAACTTACCCACCGCCCGGGCAAAACTCTATCCCACGCCGATGCTCTCAGCCGCTGCCCCCTACCCGCGCCGGCTGAAGACCCGGCTCCTGTCAACGCCATCTTCGAAATCACCCAGTTGGACCTGCCCATCAACGCCCTCGACATCGCCACTAAAACCAAGGCAGACCAAACGCTCGCCCAGGTGCTCGACTGGGTGAGGAGGGGGTGGCCAGGAGGCAACGTTGATAACAAATTTGCACCCTTTAAGACTCGCATGCAGGAGCTGTCCAGTTTGCAGGGTTGTCTACTGTGGGGCACTCGAGTGGTCATTCCGACCTCGCTACGTACCCGAGTCCTAGAGGCGTTGCACGAGGGACACCCTGGCATCGTGAGAATGAAGGCATTAGCACGCAGCTACGTATGGTGGCCGGGTCTAGACGAGGACATTGTCAATTGGGTAAGTTCCTGCAGCATTTGCCAGGAATCCCGGCCTGCTCCCCCCATCGCCATCCCTACCAGATGGGAGAACACCAGCGCCCCTTGGTCTAGAATACATATCGATCTGGCCGGCCCCGTGCATGGGAAGATGTTCCTAGTGATCGTGGACGCTTATTCCAAGTGGATAGACGTGGCACAGCTATCCACGACCACCACACTAGCAATCACCAACGCGTTAACACGCCTGTTTGTTACACATGGACTACCCGACTCCTTGGTCTCTGATAATGGGCCCCAATTCGCATCTGTAGAATTCAGCCGTTTCACAGCCAACCTAGGCATTCGCCACATTTTCACAGCCCCATTTCACCCGGCGAGTAATGGGTTGGCTGAACGGGCCGTCCGGACCACCAAAGAGGCCCTCGCCAGGTTTGGCAAAGATGACTGGCACCACAAACTCTCACGGTTCCTGATGAGCCAACACTCAACCCCCTGTGCAGTCACCAATAAGTCCCCAGCGGAACTTCTGATGGGCCGACGCCTGAGGACCGTATTGGATAGACTGCACCCACAATACTGCCCTGACTCTCCCCTCGCTTCTACTTCGGGGGTTAGACATTTTGTGTTGCAGGAGCCAGTTTTCGCAAGAAATTTCGCTGGGGACCCGCTTTGGTTGCCAGGCGAGATCGTCGCTGTCACCGGGCCGAGATCGTATAGGGTCAGGCTGGAGGATAGTCGCGTCTGGAGGAGACACATAGACCAACTTAGAAGGCGCCACAGCACCCTTGCCAACGAGAATCCTGAGTCGCCAGCCGTAGGGGGACCGTCTCATCCGCCTCCCAGCCTCATCGCACCCAACGACCAGTTTGCACCAGCAGTCGTTCTGGTCAACCCGAACTTGAGCAACAGCGCCCAAAGAGTGGGCCAACCAGATCCAGCCCACGGGAGCTCGACCCCAGAAACCGACCCGATGGTTTCCGGGGATACCCAGTCCGGAGAGGGCGTTATCGACACTATGCCAGCTCAACCGCCACAGACTGATACTGAACTGGCAGACAATGTCCCCGAGCTGCGCCGTTCAGGGCGCCAACACAAACCCCCCGTCTACCTCAAGGACTATGCATGTTCGCATCTGGGGGGAAGGGGTGTTATGTCCTGAGGACTCAAGTAGTTCTCACTCAGGTCCATTCACTATGTGGGCGTTCTTTCCCCCATTCCCATTGGTTGGTTCTCCCCAGCAGCCAGCTATAAAAGCAGACTGCGGGGCCCAACCAGCTGCTGATTGCTGCGAGCCAGTTCCAGGCTTGGCAAGCACGGTCAGCCCTTTATTGTAAAATAAAGTATTGTTGCACTCATGCTCTGGTCCAGCCTCTCATTGCTCAAACTTAACAGGTAGACTACGCCAAAGCAACACAAGTAGACCGGGATGGCCTGGATCTAACCCCATCGCAGGCTTTGAGTTTGACACCCCTGCACTACAATGATGTGGTCCTTCCGCAAAAAACATATTGGACTCAAATACATACTTAGTTAGAATAAGTGATAAAACAACATATAGATTTGAAACCAGAGATATTTTGGGTGGGTATATTACCAGATCAGTATGACAAAGGCAAAACATATTTAATTTTACATACGTACGAACGGGAGCAAGAATTGTGTTTGCACAGCAAAGGAAAAGTGAAAAGATCCCTACAGAGGAAAATGTTATATAAAAAATATTAGAATGCGCTGAGAGGGACAGATTATCAATTAAAATAAAAGACAAGGAAGAAACAGAATACTTTTTAATATGGGACTTGTTTTACCAATGGCTAACAGGAACAGAGGTTACAAACCAAAAAGATTTAAAAAAAATTTTTTTTTCATTTTGATATCTTTTCAAAAAGGATAAACTAATTGTATTATCACTTTGTGATTAATATTGATACGATTATTATTATCATGATTTATGTTGATTAACACTGTATTTTTAGTTAAACTAATTATGCCCTGATAACACGCGGTTCAGATTGATATGGAATATTTTATCTGTATATATAGAAGCGATATACCACTCAGACATCATCACGAAATCTCCAGGACTGTAAAGACTACAAACTTGAAATTTGGCACGTTTGTTCCTCTTGGGTTCTAGGTGCTCAGTAAGAAAGGATTTTTTGAAATGACCATCAGAGCATTAGTATTTCTTAATGCAGAAATTAACACGCTCTGATGCTAAGGAGTTCTACCCCACTCCTCACCTGAAAAGAACAATGTTCCTCCTGCCAGTTGCCCCACATTCCATTACCTTAGTAACACCACAGCCATTTGCACCACTCAGGTGACCCGAGGACAGAGACAAACCTCCAAGATGCCTCAATGATTCTATAAATGGATGCAAACTACACTTCCAAACAGGAAGCTACTTTGGCATAAAAGTGTTTTTATTGCCCACCATCCAATCAGAGCTGAAGAAGCTCCTTGGATGAGAAGCAAAAGGTCTTCAAAGAAAAACTAGACAGTCCAGTTGTCTCTTGAAAGAAAAAACCTGGGACAACAGTGGGAGGATTGTATTGTATTGTATTGTATTGTATTGTATTGTATTGTATTGTATTGTATTGTATTGTATTGTAAGATTTTATAGAGTGGTATTAGTACCTCCCTTGATCTTGATTGAATCCCTCTGTCAATGCAATTTAGGATTGCATTAGCTATTTTGGCTGCTGCTGCACACTGCTGGCTCATGTTTAGCTGGTTGTCTACTAAGACTCCAAGATCCCTCTCACAGTTCCTGCTATTGAGCCTGTTTTCACCCAGTCTATATGTGGTTTTTCTTGCCTAAGTGTAGGACTTTACTTTTCTCTACATTGAATTTCATTTTGTTAGATATGGCTCAGTGTTCTAGTCTGTCAAGATGCACCTGGATCTTGAGCCTATCTTCCAAGGCGTTAGGTATGGAATGGAAAGGGGAAGGGAAAAAAAAGGAAAGGAAATCCTTATGTGTTTCAATCACTGACCACCACGGAGCCAACAGATTGCGGACCGAATTTCTCCTGCATAGCCCGATCACATCGTTTCATCGTGAAGCACAGCTATCCAGCTAGTGTCATATGAAAAGAAAATGTATTAATAAAACGTATTTTTTTAAAAATGATGTAGTCCTTCCTCGTGTTTGTGTGTATGTTTTGGGGTGTGTATGTGTGCATTTGTTTTTTCTTGCCTAAACGTAGAACCTGACTTTTTTCACCACTGAAGTTCGTTTTGTTAGATAGCGCCCAATGTTCCAGTCTGTCAAGGTCCTTCTGAATCTGAACTCTTATCTTCTGCAGCATCGGCTATTCCTGCCAGCTTGGTGTCATCTGCAAATTTTATTTTGAAGATCTTACATGGAAAATCAACAGAACCCAGAAAGGCCCAACAAAGATTCCATTTCCTTAGGGTTTTGC